>NC_089750.1:1551707-1571707 GCF_040412425.1 Macrobrachium rosenbergii | reverse complement strand
AGGTTTTTGGGAGAAAATTTCATATCTTCTTTAACGTCTTTGGAAGCTTGAATTTCAGATCAATGGCCCCTGAGGTTTTGTTCCATATGAATAGGTTTCATCTTCTGAATAATAATAATAATAATAATAATTTTGTACAAGGTCTACAATAATATATCAATAGAATGTGAGGCTTTTTAAAAAAAGTATAAAAAGCTTTCGAACCCTATCCTGGGTTCATTTCTAGAGTTCGACTGAAGATGAACCCAGAATACGGTTCGAAAGCTTTTTACACATTTTTTATAAAGTCTCACATTCTATCGATATATTATTGTGGACCTATATAAAATTACTCTGTTCTCGGCATTGAGAGTTCTACACAATAATAATAATAATAATAATAATAATAATAATAATAATAATAATAATAATAATAATAATAAAGTATTGTCTAATTTTACTTCACTGTGGAAAATAGTTTTTATTGCTTCTTGTTTTGGTCATTCCAGTGGTGATTTGTTTAGTCTTACTAAAACTGCTTAAAAGATTCATATATTTTCCTAGTCTTACCAAAATTGTATGTTTTTTCTGCCTGCCTTGATATTTCTAGCTACGATTTGTCAATATCACTAAAATTGTTTGAAACTTTCATGTGGTTGTTCTGCCCGTTGCTATAATTTAGCATGATGCTTTGTTTAGCCATACTAAAATTATTGGAAATATTAGTATGGATTTTCATAATTAAGTTATTTCATTGAGGATTTGTTTATTTTCTTACTAAAATTGTTGAAAATCAAATGTTTTTCCTGCTTGTCGTAGTCAGCTTAATGATGATTTCTTTTGTTTTACTAAAAAATGTTGGAAATATTAATGTTTTAGTTTTCTGTAAAGAAAACTATTGTGCCGGCTTTGTCTGTCCATTTGCACTTTTTCTGTCAGCCCTCAGATCTTCAAAACTACTGAGGCTAGAGGGCTGCAAATTGGTGTGTTGACCATCCACCCTCCAATCGTCAAACATACCAAATTGCAACCCTCTTGCCTTAGTAGTTTTTATTTTATTTAAGGTTAAAGTTAGCCATAATCGTGCCTCTGGTAACGATATAGGACAGGCCACCACCGGATCATGCGGCAATATACCGAGCCCACCGAAAGATAGATCCATTTCCGGTGGCCTTGATTATATGCTGTGGCGGTCTGTACAGAAAACTCGACTGCGCCGAAGACACTTCGGCGCATTGTTTACTTGTTTATTCACGTCACAGCAGAAACAGCATTAAAAGACTGCGCATTTTTTTTTCTTGATCAAACAATATAGAAAATGTATAAAGTCAGGCGATACGATAAGAATATTATAAGTCAGGCGAAGACGAAAATAAATGATAAAAAGAAAGAATTTGCAAACAGAGTCAGCGGAGTCAACCTCGAGCCTCCAGCCTCTTTCCTCGACATGGGAATCGAGGAGCTTAGGGGAAAAAGAGAAGGAATTCGCCAGTCAAAGTAAATTCCAATCGAGGATCTATTACTGGGCAAATTTGGTCTCCCGTGAGAGGGATGCAAAAAAAAAAAAAAAAAAAAAAATGACAAAGTTCGCAGGATGCGTTTGAGAGCTCCTTCTGCATGGCGTGTCCCTGGCGCTTTCTCAAAATGCCTTCTCTCTCTCTCTCTCTCTCTCTCTCTCTCTCTCTCTCTCTCTCTCTCTCTCTCTCTCTCTCTCTCAGGGAAAAAAGGTAAGTCCAAGTCATTCGACTCCCCTACTCCCCAGAAGCACTTTCTCAACACTGCTTCTCTCTCTCTCTCTCTCTCTCTCTCTCTCTCTCTCTCTCTCTCTCTCTCTCTCTCTCTCTCACACACAATAAGAAAGAGTAAGACACACTCATTCACACAATAAGAAAGAGTAAGATGAACTCAAAACTCATTCCAGTGCCACCTCTGTCTCTCTCTCTCTCTCTCTCTCTCTCTCTCTCTCTCTCTCATGAAAAGAAATGAGTAAGACAAACTCGAAACTCATTCCAGTGCCACCTCTGTCTCTCTCTCTCTCTCGCTCTCATGAAAAGAAATGAGTAAGACAAACTCAAAACTCCTTCCAGTGCCACCTCTCTCTCTCTCTCTCTCTCTCTCTCTCTCTCTCTCTCTCTCTCTCTCTCTCTCTCACTCTGTCTGTCTGTCTGTCTCTCTCTCATGAAAAGAAAGAGTAAGACAAACTCGAAACTCATTCCAGTGCCACCTCTCTCTCTCTCTCTCTCTCTCTCTCTCTCTCTCTCTCTCTCTCTCTCTCTCTCTCTCTCTCTCCCCCCCCCCCGGAACCCTTAGGATCTCTTTTATTTAAATTCAATCAGATCCGAGATGCAGGCGAGACAGGCCAACTCTCTCTTCGCCATCCTGATTATAATATTAATGAAGACTTTTGATGGCGGCTCCCGTAGCGTTGCACAGACTCCTGAAATCTCATCTCTCTCTCTCTCTCTCTCTCTTTCTCTCTCTCTCTCTCTTAGAGATGCAGCTTCTTCTGTACCACTCTTCTAGTCCGTTCGAATACTTCAGGCCAGGATTAAATGGTCTTGCTTTTTTTTTTTACACTTTCTCTCTCTCTCTCTCTCTCTCTCTCTCTCTCTCTCTCTCTCTTCTCTCTGAATTGCACTGGGAAGTCGACAAGCCACAGGGCTTTCAGACTTGCATTCATATAATTATTTTTACTTGTAATCCCACGAAAATGCCTTTTTTGATGGTTGATCCTCTCTCTCTCTCTCTCTCTCTCTCTCTCTCTCTCTCTCTCTCTCTCTCTCTCTCTCTCTCTCTCTCTCTTTCTTCTAATTAAATTAATTTTCATTCACGGAATATGATTTCATATAATGATTAATTTTTAATGACCCTAATTTCGGTCTGGTGACATTACTTGTATGATGTTTAATGATGAGTCTCTCTCTCTCTCTCTCTCTCTCTCTCTCTCTCTCTCTCTCTCTCTTTCATGAACTGCATACATCTGGAAATTGACAAATAACAGAGCATTCAGGTACAAATTATTCTTACATTCAATCTTGCTAAAATATCTTATTTGATGATTGATCATCTCTCTCTCTCTCTCTCTCTCTCTCTCTCTCTCTCTCTCTCTCTCTCTCTCTCTCAAGAAACCAACCTGTGACCATTGATGAAAACGGGTGTCTGTCAATGCTTTACTTTTGACTGAAAATTCCCCCTCACTCGAAAGGAGTGGATGACTCATCTTCTGTTTCGCCCCCCCCCCCCATCTCTCTCTCTCTTTTTGTCACTCCCCCATTTAACAATTTCATGGTCCTTTCTTTCTCTCTCTCTCTCTCTCTATATATATATATGTGTGTATATATATTTTTCTTTCTCCGTCTCTCTCTCTCTCTCTTTTTCTTTCTCTTTCCCTCTCTCTCTTTTACTTTCTCTTTCAGTTTATCTCTCTCTTTGTCTCTCTCTCTCTCTCTCTTTCTACACTTTCTCTTTCTCTTTTCTGTCTCTCCTTCACTTTCTCTTTCTCTTAATTCTCCCTCTCTCTCTCTCTTTTCTTTCTTTTTTTTCCACCTCTCTCTCTCTCTCTCTCTCTCTGTATGTCATTGCATCTTGACTAAACCTCATTAGTGCTTCCTTTCTCTCTCTCTCTCTCTCTCTCTCTCTCTCTCTCTCTCCGTACCCTTCCGCCCTCAGCCTCTCTCCCTTCTCTCCACCCTCTCTCTCCCCTCTCCCCTTTCCTCCCTCAATCCTCACAAATCCTCCTCCCTCCCAATTACTTCTACCTCCGACACATCGCGCAGTTCTTCATTGGCGTCATTGTTGCTGGACCTATCCAGAACCCCCACCCCAAAAGAAACCCCCATCACCCCGCTCCCCCGTCCCCCTGGTACTCTCACACCTATTGCCAATTTATGGCCCACCCTCGCGTTTCGCGTCTCTCTCTCTCTCTCTCTCTCTCTCTCTCTCTCTCTCTCTCTCTCTCTCTCTCTCTCTCTCTCTTTGTCATATCTAGTTTTGAATCTATACAACTTGATATTGGAAAGTATGATTGCAGATGTGTGGTGATATGTATACTTTTCTCTCTCTCTCTCTCTCTCTCTCTCTCTCTCTCTCTCTCTCTCTCTCTCTCTCTCTCTCTTTCTTTGTTTCTTTTCATTTTACGTTCAGTGATATCTGATTCTGATTTTGAATATAAACAACTTGATTTTGGTAAGTATGATTAGATTTGTGGTGATATGTATACATACATATTTCACTCTCTCTCTCTCTCTCTCTCTCTGTATCATATTGTTTATGGCCTTAGAACAATGCATATTGCCAACGAATTTCCTTTATTTAATAGCGCGCAGGATAGCCAATATGACGAGGAATTATTATCAATAACATAAACCCAAAAGAGAGAGAGAGAGAGAGAGAGAGAGAGAGAGAGAGAGAGAGAGAGAGAGAGAGAGAGAGAGAGAGAGAGAGAGTTACTGTAAAACCTATCAATTAAGAGTAAAACTCTATCAATTAAGAGCTAAAAACTCATAGAGGGCGTAATATTATATATATATATATATATATATATATATATATATATATATATATATATGCATATATATATATATATATATATATATATATATAAATATATGAATAAATATATATATCTACATATACTATATATATATATATATATATATATATATATATATATATATATATATATATATATATATATATATTATATATATATATATATATATATAAATATTTATAAAAATATCTATATATATACAGAAAGAGAGAGAGAGAGAGAGAGAGAGAGAGAGAGAGAGAGAGAGAGAGAATCCCCCTCGCTCTCTAATTTACACAGAGAGAGAGAGAGAGAGAGAGAGAGAGAGAGAGAGAGAGAGAGAGAGAGAGAGAGAGAGTTAGAAAATCCGGAAGGCCCGATCACTTCGAAAAAACCGCAAAAAAGAAAATATAGGGGGAAAAAAATCATCCATATAGGGAGGAACGATCCTCGATTACTCACCATATGGGGACATTCAATCACGGGGCAAGGATTTGGAATGGCGGGGTGGGGTGGGGGGGAGAATGTCCTCATTGAGGAGACCATAGAGGCCGAGAATACGGGAGAATATAGGATGAGAATACGAGATGAGAATCCCAAATTGACTAAGGGGAGAGACAGACACACGGCTCTGAGGGACAGGGACGAGTTATATAGAGAAGGACGTTCCCCTCGTCAGGACGTATGTACGAAGACACTGCCGGGAGATAGGGAGAAGGGACAGGGGAATAATCAGTTTAGGGGAAAGTACAGATCAGGGAGAAAGTATTCTTCTTTTCAGGGAGAAGTGGGCGGTGGTGGGGGGTGGGGGTGCCTTAGGACAGGGGAAGACAGGCACCAGGAATGGCCAGCCAATATGTATTAGTAAGAGAGAGAGAGAGAGAGAGAGAGAGAGAGAGAGAGAGAGAGAGAGAGAGAGAGAGAGAGAGAGAGAGGGGTGGAATAAGAAATGCCAAGAAAGGGGAAGTACAAAGAGAGGGGAAATTTCTAGGGAAATTTCTGGGGAGGGGGGGCGTTAATAATTTCTCCGTTAATTTCTTGGAAAATTTCTGAGGGAATTTCTGAAGAAATTTCTTGGATACTTTCTGGGGAAGTTTCTAGGGCAAGTTCTGGGGAAATTTCTAGGGCAAGTTCTGGGGAAATTTCTAGGGCAAGTTCTGGGGTAATTTCTAGGGAAATCTGGGGTAATTTCTAGGGAAATCTGTGGCAGTTTCTAGGACAATTTCTGGGGAAATTTCTCGGGTAATAATTTGAGGAGATTTCTTAGGAAATTCCTGGAGTAATATTTTCTAGGGAAATTTCTTGTTGAATATCTGGGGAAATAATTTCTTGGGAAAGTTCTGGGATAATTTCTAGGGAAATTTCTGGGGCAATAATTTCTGAGAAAATTTCTTGGGTAATCATTCCTTGGAAAATTTTTGGAGTAATTTCTGAGGTAATAATTTCTGGGAAATTTCGGTGGAAATTTCTGGTGAAATTTATAAGATAATAATTTTTGGGATAATTTCTGAGGAAATTTCCGGGGTAATAACCTCTGAGTAAATTTCTTTGGAAATTTCTGGGTAACTTCGGAGGCAATTTTGGGAGAATTTCTGGGGAAGTTTCTTGGAGTAATTTCTTGGGAAATTTCTAAGGTAATTTCTGAGATAATTTCTGAGGTAAAATCTGGGTAAATTTTTGTTTTAATTTCTGTGGAAATATGTGTGTAAATAATTTTTGGGGAAATATGTAGGTAAATAATTTCTGGGGAAATATGTGGGTAAATAATTTCTGGGGAAATATGTGGATAAATAATTTCTAGGGAAATATGTGGGTAAATAATTTCTGGGGAAATATGTGGGTAAATAATTTCTGGGGAAGTATTTAGGTAAATAATTTATGGGGAAATATGTGGGTAAATAATTTCTGGGGAAATATGTGGCTAAATAATTTTAGGGAAATAAGTGGGTAAATAATTTATGGGGAAATATGTGGGTAAATAATATCTGGGGAAATATGTGGGCAAATAATTTCTGGGGAAATATGCAGGCAATTAATTTCTGGGGCAATGTGGGTAAATAATTTCTGTGGAAATATGTGGATAAATAATTTTAGGGAAATATGTGGGTAAATAATTTCTGGGGAAATATGTGGGTAAATAATTTCTGGGGAAATATGCAGGTAAATAATTTCTGGGGAAATGTGGGTAAATCATTTCTGGGGAAATGTGGGTAAATAATTTCTGGGGAAATATGTGGGGAAATAATTTCTGGGGAAGTATGTGGGGAAATAATTTCTGGGGAAATCCTAGGGAAATTTCCCCAAACACTCGACCTTCTACTACTACTACTACTGTACTGTAACTATATACTGCGACTTAAATGTGGCATTGGGAGGGTTAGAAGGAGAGGGGGCGAGGGTGAGGGTGTTGGGAGAGGCGAAAGTGGCCCCTTGGGTAATTTGCAAAAGTTGCTCCTAAAAGTGCAAGGAAGGAGGAATCTCCCCCCCCCAACAAGGACGTTTGGTACCTCCTAGCCTTTATTTGCCTGAAAAGGCTTCGTACAGTTTTTCTTTGCGTTTATTTGTTGGGATAAAAGAGAGATGGATGTGGGATGTGTAGTGGCCATTATGCATGTGTATTTAAATGGGTAAATATGCATACATATACATATATATATATATATATATATATATATATATATATATATATATATATATATATATATATATATATATATATATATATATATATATATATATATATCTCTCTGAAATATATAATATTATTAGTGTTATCATTATAAATAAAGCAATGATATAACTCAAATTAAAATAATGAATGGATTATCATTATACAAGAAATGAGCAGAAGTCAGTCACTGTTTTACTCAACAGCATTCAGAAAAAATTCTCTCTCTCTCTCTCTCTCTCTCTCTCTCTCTCTCTCTCTCTCTCTCTCTCTCTCTCTCTCTCTCTTTACTTGTTCAGGACACTGCAATATGCAACGGAATTCATCAAAATCTGTCAGTCTGGCCTCTCTCTCTCTCTCTCTCTCTCACACTCTCTCTCTCTCTCTCAGTTTGACCAGGGACCACTATAATATGGAACAGAATTTATCTGAATCTGTCCCTCCCTTTCCTTGCACCCTCTTGCTCTCCCCCCACCTCTGTCTCTCCATCGCCCCCCCCCCTATTCTCTCTCTCTCTCCCTGTTTCTCTCTCACTTAGACCATTTGATCAGGACACTATATTATGAAACTGAAGTCATCAAAATCTCTCTCCCTTTCCTCACTCAAACTCTCTCTCTCTCTCTCTTTCTCTCTCTCTCTCTCTCTCTCTCTCTCTCTCTCTCTCTCTCTCTCTCTCTTTGACGTGAAAAGGGAGCAGTTAGATATATGGATTTTGAATACGTATATCTCTCGCTCATTCTCCCCACACCCCTCACTCTCTTCCTGAGAGAGAGAGAGAGAGAGAGAGAGAGAGAGAGAGAGAGAGAGAGAGGAATCAATTTGGCAGGAAACCATTATAAATCTCGGAGATAAATAGCGGATAAAGTTATGGCGTCATATTAAATCTGGGAATGGTTTCACGCGGGAACACTTTGGCGAATGAAAATCTTGATTCCGCGGTTCGGCCGGATTAGGAATGGCGGATTAGGAATGGCAAATCCAGGCATATATATATATCCACGATGGAAGGATTAATGGATTTGCCGTGGATTAGCGGTGGATGTGAAAACGACCTGTTGTATAAAGTTTAGGATTTTGGCAACATCTGGCAACTCGGGACGATTCCAAACTGGTTTGATACGAGTGTCAGTGGTCATGAAATTTAGCGCCATAACAACAGCGAGTTTGATTTATTAGAAATATCATTATTGGACGGTTTTGTTTATCAGTGCTTTGAAGATGTTAGACTTTTTTTAGGCGTTAGACTTTATTGTAAGTCTAATTTATTATTTTGTACTGTAAGACATATATAAAGAATAATATTTTTGCTTCTGAATGCGACTTTTAAGAAAAAAAGTGAACAGTTTTACGTTACTGTTTATCTTAAGGTTTTAAAAATGTTAGACTTTTTCTAGGCGTCAGACTTTATTGTAAGCCTGTTTTATTATTTTGTATCGAAAAACTTTATTGAATATTTTTTTTGCTTCTGAACGTGGTTTATTAGAAAAAATTAATAACTGAATATCATTGTTCATCATAAGGCTTGGAAGATGTTAGACTTTTTTTTGAAGGCGTTAGACTTTATTGTAAATCTGTTTTATTATCGTGTATGGTAAGACTTTAATGAATAATTTTTTGTCCTCTAAATGTGATTATTAAAAAATTAATAACTGAATATCATTGTTTATCATAAGGCTTGGAAGGTGTTAGGCTTTTCTAGGCTTTAGACTTTATTGTAAGTCTGTTTTATCATCGTGTATCGTTAGACTAATGAATAATTTTGTTGTCCTCTGAATGTGAGCTGCAAAAAACTCCACACGTTTTATTAAGATAAAGTCTTATTGGACAGTTGTATGAAAAGTCTAATTCACGACTCGTCCTGGAAAGCCTTATTCCAAAGCTGCCTCAAAAAAAGTGTCATTCTTAACTCGTCTCCAAGAAGTTATCCCAAGTTTTCACCAAAAAATGAGGGGCAAAGTTGCCCAGAAAAAGGCTGATTTTGAAGTTATCCCAAAAGGCTTTTCTTCGTAATATATTAAGGAGATGTTTCATCTGCAACCTGATCCAAAAAAGGCTTATTCCGAGGTTTCCATAAAGGTCTTATTCTGAAGTGCCAGAAAGCTTTGTTTCGAATTTGTCCAATTCCTTGTTTTAGTTTTCTGTAAGAGAAAACTATTGTGCCGGCTTTGTCTGCCCGACAGCACTTTATTCTCTCCGCACTTTTTCTGTCCGCCCTCAGATCTTAAAAACTACTAAGGCTAGAGGGCTGCAAATTGGTATGTTGATCATCCACCCTCCAATCATCAAACATACCAAATGGCATCCCTCTAATCTCAGTAGTTCTGATTTTATTTAAGGTTAAAGTTAGCCATAATCGTGCTTCTGGCAACGTAACAACAAAGGCCACCACGGCCGGCTGATTTTTATGGGCCGCGGCTCATACAGCATTATACCGAGACCACCAAAAGATAGATCTATTTTCGGTGGTCTTGATTATGCGCTGTAGCGGCTGTATAGAAAACGGTATTGCGCCGAAGAAAATTCCGCGCATTTTTTACTTGCTTTATTTAGTTTTTAAAGGAGTGCCTACCTTTGTTAAAATATGTGCGACTGCACGCACACATGCATTTAAATGAATGTTTGTTTGCTTGTGTAAATGAACTTTACGTAGAGTGAGCTGAAAGTGTAACCGGATAGTTGACCAAGATGTGTGAATTACTTCTGAGGGATGGAAAGGTGCACAAACACGAAAGGGATGCTCCAACACGAAAGAGCTGCTAACTGAACAGTTAGCCAAGATGTGTAAGTTACTCCTGAAAGATGGAAAGATGCATCAACACGAAAATCTAAAGTAATAGCAACACAGCTGACCAAGATGCGTAAAGTAATTCTGACAGATGGAAAGGTGCACCGACACGAAAATCTAAGCTAACAAAACCCCTACTAATTACATAACACAATACGAACAGGTTAAGCAAACAGAGCCGACTGAAAAACTACATGTAACATCCGCCAATCTCTTAAACCGAGAAAATACGTCGAAAACTCAAGAACTGTGAAATGGCGGTTAATTTTTCTTTTAGATTCAAAACCCTTTCCCAGAGCAATAATTTTCATCCTGGAACTATTCCAAAACATCCTAAAATATTCCAAGATTATTCGACATAATGTTTCCCCCGATTCCAGTTTTAGAATCCTCAGGAATTTTACGCGTCGAGTAAAAATGATTTTTCAGAGCGGAAGCATTTCCTCTGATATGTCCGCACTTTTGGTAACGTACAAGTTATAATTAATTCTCGGCGAATAAGTAAATAAGTTTTTTTTTTTGTAAGCCTTGGAGTTTGTGAAATATTTATATTAAATTGCCTTTCGGTAAAACGTTGCAGTTTTGTTTTTTATGAAGTTTTTTTTTTTTTTACAGAGGAAAGCTTCAGATTGAAGTAAAATGGTTTCATATCCAGAGATGTTTCTCTCGCAGACACAAATTAATGACAGGATTTAATTTGAAAACCGATCCCAAAGGTTGGGGGGTGGGGGGGGGGTGTTGAACTTATATAAAAAAACTACCTGTATCCAGGAAAGAAGATGCATCTCAGGGGAAAGCTGTGTATCTTAAAAAAAATCGGAAAAAACGGCATAACTCTGAAAAACCTGTACATCTCCAGAAAAACTACATATCTTCAGGAAAAACTGCCATCTCCAGAAAAACTGCATATCTTCAGGAAAACTGCCATCTCCAGAAAAACTGCATATCTTCAGGAAAACTGCCATCTCCAGAAAAAACTGCATATCTTCAGGAAAAACTGCCATCTCCAGAAAAACTGCATATCTTCAGGAAAAACTGCCATCTCCAGAAAAACTGCATATCTTCAGGAAAAACTGCCATCTCCAGAAAAACTGCATATCTTCAGGAAAAACTGCCATCTCCAGAAAAACTGCATATCTTCAGGAAAACTGCCATCTCCAGAAAAACTGCATATCTTCAGGAAAACTGCCATCTCCAGAAAAACTGTACATCTTCAGGAAAACTGCCATCTCCAGAAAACTGCATATCTTCAGGAAAAACTGCCATCTCCAGAAAAACTGCATATCTTCAGGAAAAACTGCCATCTCCAGAAAAACTGCATATCTTCAGGAAAAACTGCCATCTCCAGAAAAACTGCATATCTTCAGGAAAAACTGCCATCTCCAGAAAAACTGCATATCTTCAGGAAAACTGCCATCTCCAGAAAAACTGTACATCTTCAGGAAAAACTGCCATCTCCAGAAAAACTGCATATCTTCAGGAAAACTGCCATCTCCAGAAAAACTGCATATCTTCAGGAAAAACTGCCATCTCCAGAAAAACTGCATATCTTCAGGAAAAACTGCCATCTCCAGAAAAACTGCATATCTTCAGGAAAAACTGCCATCTCCAGAAAAACTGCATATCTTCAGGAAAAACTGCCATCTCCAGAAAAACTGCATATCTTCAGGAAAAACTGCCATCTCCAGAAAAACTGTACATCTTCAGGAAAACTGCCATCTCCAGAAAAACTGCATATCTTCAGGAAAAAATCTGCCATCTCCAGAAAAACTGCATATCTTCAGGAAAAACTGCCATCTCCAGAAAAACTGCATATCTTCAGGAAAAAAACTGCCATCTCCAGAAAAACTGCACATCTTCAGGAAAAACTGCCATCTCCAGAAAAACTGCATATCTTCAGGAAAAACTGCCATCTCCAGAAAAACTGCATATCTTCAGGAAAACTGCCATCTCCAGAAAAACTTCAGGAAAACTGCCATCTCCAGAAAAACTGCATATCTTCAGGAAAAACTGCCATCTCCAGAAAAACTGTACATCTTCAGGAAAAACTGCCATCTCCAGAAAAACTGCATATCTTCAGGAAAAACTGCCATCTCCAGAAAAACTGCATATCTTCAGGAAAAACTGCCATCTCCAGAAAAACTGCATATCTTCAGGAAAAACTGCCATCTCCAGAAAAACTGCATATCTTCAGGAAAAACTGCCATCTCCAGAAAACCTGCATATCTTCAGGAAAAACTGCCATCTCCAGAAAAACTGCATATCTTCAGGAAAAACTGCCATCTCCAGAAAAACTGCATATCTTCAGGAAAAAACTGCCATCTCCAGAAAAACTGCATATCTTCAGGAAAAACTGCCATCTCCAGAAAAACTGCATATCTTCAGGAAAAACTGCCATCTCCAGAAAAACTGCATATCTTCAGGAAAAACTGCCATCTCCAGAAAAACTGCATATCTTCAGGAAAAACTGCCATCTCCAGAAAAACTGTAGGCCTGCATCCAGAAAATGCAGTAAACATCTCAAGAATGATTGGTTGCCTTATAGATAACCTGTATACGTCAAGAAAAACTGTATATCCCAGGAAAACTGTCTGAAAATACTGGCTGTAAAAAACTAGAAAAATCTAGGTACAACAAGAAAAATTGCAATTACCCAGAAAAATGGGTTCATCAGAAAACAAGTAAAAAATGCACCGAGATTCCTTCGGCACAATCGAGTTTTCTGTACAGCGTATAATCAAGGCCACTGAAAATAGATCTATCTTTCGGTGGTCTCGGTATAATGCTGTATGAGCCGCGACCCATGAATCTTTAGCCACGGCTCGGTGGTGGTCTATCCTATATCATTGCCAGAAGCACGATCGTGGCTAACTTTAACCTTAAATAAAATAAAAACTACTGAAGCTAGAAGGCTGCAATTTGGTATGTTTGATGATTGGAGGGTAGATGATCAACATCCCAATTTGCAGCCCTCTAGCCTCAGTAGTCTTTAAGATCTGTGGGCGGACAGAAAAAGTTCGGACAGAAAAAAGTGCGGATGGACGGACAAAGCCGGCACAATAGTTTTCTTTTCTGAAAACTAACTAGATAAATTAAAAGAAAAGCTGTCTATATCTAGGGGAACCATGTATATAGTCCACAAAAATAAGAGAACCCTTTCCCCTGTATGTGCAAGGGAAGCCCAAATTTTTTCTAAATGCCCAAAACAGATTTCTGAATGACCATCTGAGAAACAGAAAACGGGAAATGGCTTCCTGTCGGCATGACGCAGAACTGAGGAACCGAAAACGGGAAAATGTTTTTCTGTTGACTTGAGTAACAGAAAATGGGAAAAGGCTTCCTGTTGACTTGAGTGACAGAAAGTGGGAAAAGGTTTCCTGTCAACTGGATGCAGGACTGAGTGACAGAAAATGGGAAAAGGATTCCTGTTGACTTAAGTAACAGAAGGCGGTAAAAGGCTTCCAGAAGACTGTAAAAGGCTTCCAGAAGACTGTAAAAGGCTTCCTGTTAACTTGAGTAACAGAATGCGGGAAAAGGCTTCCCGATGACTTGAGTGACAGAAAACGCGTAAAAGGCTTCCTGCTGACTTGAGTGACAGAAAACGCGAAAAGGCTTCCTGCTGACTTGAGTGACAGAAAACGCGAAAAGGCTTCCTGCTGACTTGAGTGACAGAAAACGCGAAAAGGCTTCCTGTTAACTTGAGTAACAGAAAATGGGAAAAGGCTTCTTGTTGACTTGAAAGAAAATGGGAAAAAGGCTTCCTGTCAACTGGATGCAGGGCTGAGTGACAGAAAACTGGAAAAGTCTTCCTGTTGACTTGAATGGAAAACAGGAAAAGTCTTCCTGTTGACTTGAATGGAAAACAGGAAAAGGCTTCCTGTTGACTTGAGTAGAAAATGGGAAAAGGCTTCCTGTTGACTTGAATAGAAAATGGGAAAAGGCTTCCTGTTGACTTGAATAGAAAATGGGAAAAGGCTTCCTGTTGACTTGAATAGAAAATGGGAAAAGGCTTCCTGTTGACTTGAATAGAAAATGGGAAAAGGCTTCCTGTTGACTTGAATAGAAAATGGGAAAAGGCTTCTTGTTGACTTGAACAGAAAATGGGAAAAGGCTTCCTGTTGACTTGAATAGAAAATGGGAAAAGGCTTTCTGTTGACTTGAATAGAAAATGGGAAAAGGCTTGCTGTTGACTTGAAAGAAAATGGGTAAAGGCTTCCTGTTGACCTGAGTAACAGAAAACAGAAATAGACTTCCTGTTGACTTGAGTAACAGAAAACGGGAAAAAGGTTTCCTATCTGTATGGGCCGCGATTAATTGAGACTGACAGACAACGCTCGCGACGTGAGTCGTCATTTGCAACCTGTTTCCGTCTGACAATTTTAAATTGGTTTTGGAGGAAAGTCATGAATGTAAATAATGATTTCACGTCGGCGGAGTAGGATGAAAGCGTCAGGGAACGAAAATTTGTGGAATGAAGGGTGAAGCATGAATGTGGACTAAAGATGTTGCAGAATTGTGTATTATTATTATTATTATTATTATTATTATTATTATTATTATTATTATTATTATTATTATTATTATTATTATTATTGAAATAATTTAAAGTGAATCTATACATTAGTAAGGAATAATGATATTTCATATATATATATATATATATATATATATATATATATATATATATAAAATAATATATAATGTAATATATATATCTATATATATGTATATATATATATCTATATATATGTATATATATATATATAATATATATATATGTATATTATATCATATATATATATATATATATATATATATATATATATATATATATATATATATATATCTATATATATATATATATATATATATATATATATATATATATATATATAGAATATCATTATTCCAAGTGTGTAGATTCATTTTAGATTATTTTAATAATAATAATAATAATAATAATAATAATAATAATAATAATAATAATAAAATAAAAGGCTATATTTCAGAGACCAACCTGTCTCTCTCCTCAGGTAAATAGCTCATTATTTGCCTGAGGAGAGAGACAGTTTGGTCTCTGAAATATAGCCTTTATTTTCCACATTTTGGCGTTTCTATGGGCTCCTTAATATTTGATGGAACTCTGTTTGAACTGAAAATATTTCACAGTCATATATATGTATGCATACATACACATTCAGAGTGGTATACGTCGGCGCTGCTTACTATTTGACAAAGAAAAAATGTTGACAAACATCTATTCCCTCAAAAGATCTGAGCTGATGATGATGTCTATTGGCACCGCTTCCTTTTGTCGCGGACGTAGTTAGGATCTGTCCTTTTTATTCCGTCTAATAGATATCCTGACCTCGAAAGGACGAGGAGGAGGAAGAGGAGGAAGAGGAGGAGGAGGAGGAGGAGGAGGAGGATCTCATTCTTCTTCTCCTCCTTTCCACCCGCTTCTGCTCTTTGGAATTCATCTCTCTCCCTCTCTTTGCTGTTCCACAAAACAGGAATTCATTCTTGTTGAGAACCCGACTCACAAAAGATGATCCTCTTCTTCAACTTGAGATGCTTGCTTCTCCCTCGCGACCAATCTTTTTTAAGTGAAGGCTTTTCTAAAGCTTTTATTTATTTATCTACCCGTTTATTTATTCATTCATTTATTTATCTGTGGCGGAGTGCTTGCTTGCTTCCTCTTTGCTGCAATGTTTCTTCCTCAAAGCTTTCTGAAAAAGGCTCTTTCAACAGATAACTAAATCGAGGAAAGTTTCTTCCAAAAGAGTTTTCATTCAAACATTATCGACAAAAGGGTATGTATAAATAGATTTCTTATTGGCGACATCTTATTTTCCTATGTTTCATCCGGTTTCTATTTAGGACACTTTGTTTTACAAAATAAGTTTTTTTCAGGTTTCATTTGGTTTCCATTTCATTTGGTAACAAATTTGGACAATTTCTTTATTTTTACAAAAACTTTTTTTTCAAGGTTTCATTTGGTTTCGAGTTCATCTGGTAAAAAAAAAAATTAGTACAAGATTTTATTTTGACAAAATATTTTTCCAAGTTTCATTTGGTTTCCATTTGATCTGGAAAAAAATTGAGAAGTTTTTATTTTTACAAAAATTTTTTCCAGGTTTCATTTGGTTTCCATTTCATCTGGTCACAAATTTGGACAATTTTTTTATTCTTACAAAAACTGGTTTTTTTTCAGGTTTCATTTGGTTTCCATTTCATCTGGAAAAAAATTTAGGGCAAGTTTTTATTTTTACAAATTTTTTTCCAGGTTTCATTTGGTTTCCACTTCATCTGGTAACAAATTTGGATAATCTTTTTATTTTTATAAAAACTTTTTTTTTCAGGTTCCATTTGGTTTCCATTTCATCTGGAAACAAATTTAAGACAAGTTTAAAAAAAAAAAATTTTTCTCATAGCATTTTTTATTTTTTGTTTTCTTTTGAGCATCATTTCTTCACAAGATTTATTTCTTATTCAGTTTTGAAGCCTGACTATAAATGGGAGCTAAACAGAGACCATTATTTCTCAAAAGCCTTTTTCTTCCCGTCTCTAAAGCAATAATTTTAAGGCGTATTTCTTATAAAACAATTTTATTTCTTTCTATTTTACTTTCTGTTTCAGTTATTCCTTGTATCAATAAAATGACATTTACTATTTTGAGTAAAATTTCTGTCCATTTTATGACACTGAGTTTAGTAACATACTTTAGCAAAATAATGATTGAATTTCGCTTCTTCAGTAAACTTTGTAGCAGATATGACAAAAGTTCACGAGAAGACAGCATTTTTTCTGTTTATGCAGCTGTTAACTTTGCTTGTGCACATGAAGAATATGGGAATTCAGTCAGTTATGTCTATATTTACGCCGAATATTTTAACGTATTTCCAGTGTGCGAATCTCTCTCTCTCTGTTCCTCTATACTTTTTGTATATGAATTACCCCCACCCCTCTCTCTCTCTCCTTCCAGTATACGAATATCTCTCTCTCTCTACTTCCAGTATATGAATCTCTCTCTCTTTCTACTTCCAGCTTTTGAATCTCTCTCTCTCTCTCTCTCTCTCTCTCTCTCTCTCTCTCTCTCTCTCTCTCTTTCCAGAATATGAATCTCTCTCTCTCTCTCTCGCTACTTCCAATATAAGAATCTCTCTCTCTCTCTCTCTCTCTCTCTCTCTCTCTCTCTCTCTCTCTCTCTCTCTCTCTCTCTTCCAGTATATGAATCTCTCTCTTTCTATTTCCAGTTTGTGAATCTCTCTCTCTCTCTCTCTCTCTGCTTCCAATATAAGAATCTCTCTCTCTCTCTCTCTGCTTCCAATATAAGAATCTCTCTCTCTCTCTCTCTCTCTCTCTCTCTCTCTCTCTCTCTCTCTCTCTCTCTCTCTCTCTCTTCTACAATATCAGATCAGTGGAAACTGGTCTTGTTGTCTCTCAGAATCTCGTGAAAGTCATTGTCATTTCTGCCCACCTCATCTGACCCACGTCATTCTATATAACTCTGGTGACCTTCCACGAAAGTTTATCATTTGACCTTTTCAAAACTCAGTTCATGAAGTTTCTTGAAATTCGATAGTGAGTTTTATACTGAAAAGGATGATTTGACATTTTCTTGACAATTTTTACACTTTTTCTTTGACACTTCTGAAGGCTCATTTGTTTTAAATACTTTCAAACTGTCCAGTATCCACTTGCTGCAGAGGTCAGTATGACCTTTAAGAAAGCTGTTTTGAAATGGTTTTTGATGGTCATTGTCGCGGCTGTTGAAACTTTTTTAAAAATGCTGCTTGCTATCAACTTATCAAGGTATATTCAGAGAAAATCTGAAAGTGTTAAGTCCTGATTATAAGATCTCTGCTTGCAACAATTTTATTGCTTTTATCAATAAATCGCTTGACAGCAAATCTATTTGAACCAACCCCCCCACTTCCAAACGTTTACCCTGTACCTCCCAACTCCCAAAAAAAAAAAAGAAAGACGATTTTACGAGTCTCAGAATCAACAAATGCACCGAATTGTCCCATTTTCAAGAACAGCAGGTGGTCGTCCCCTGAATTGGGTTGAGTTAGAATCAGTCGCTTTGAGCTTCGTAAAAGCGACGAAAAAACCCATGAATATATATTAGGCTAAAGGGAATATACTAGACGTGTTTTATTTAACGAGCAAGTGTATACACACACACACACACACACACATACACGCACACGAAAGCAAGCGTGACTGCTTGCATGCAGTGAGAGAGATTGTTGTTCACATTCGGTACAAAGGTTTTGTCAGTCACGGAATTAACTGTCTCTGTTAAAACGAATTGATGGTCATGATACTAGACGCTTTCAATGGATTCAACGCTGAATTTTCAGTTTAATATAAACCCAATGGCTTACTCTTATAGTTTTCGTTTTGAACATTTGAACTGTCTGTTCGTATGATTACCATACCATGAAATGAATACTGATACTCGACGCTTTTTCCAATATCTCTCGAAGGTCTTCAAAGTTCAAGCGAAGGTGGAATGCATTACTGCCCTAAAGCAATTCTCCTTGTATTTTAATAATTTATGTACAACTTCATCTATTTATTTATTATCTCTTTAATTTATTTTTTCTTTTCTAATAACTGATATTTTCTTTCTAAATGTATTCTTATCTTCTGTTACGCCTTTCAAATGAACACCACATTCTTTGGAAGCTTGAATTTCAATTCAAAGGCCCCTTTGGTGGGCTTCTTCCGTATGAATAGGGTTGTTCTTCTGAATAATAATAATAATAATAATAATAATAATAATAATAATAATAATAATAATAATAATAATAACATTTCATGAATAGTATTTTCCCGTTTTGAAATTTTGGGAATTACTGTTATTACGCAGTAAAAGTGAAAGTTATTTTCATCTTGAATATTTGTATTTTTCTTTTCGGGTCGCCATTTAACGAAATATCTTTGGGGAGATACTTTCAGATATTTATGTATGTTTATATATATATATATATATATATATATATATATATATATATATATATATATATATATATATATACTGAAAATCAATAACTTTAATGTTATTGTTCATAAATCTCCATATCAACATTAACTTATATAAATACTTTGTAGAAAAACTGTAGAGATTTTAGCATGACCAAACAATCTGGCAACTTCAAACTCCCTACAGTAACAATTCTCAGTCACGATTACTAAACATTTTATCCCGTTTATCTCCTCGAGAAGAGAGACTTTCTCCAAAAAATCTTTATCTCCCTCCTTCTTCAAGAGACCCTTAATAAACGCTCAAAACTAAGATTTTGGTCAATTTTAATCACTTGTCATCTTTACTGGACTCAGATCAGATCGCCAATCGAAAACTCCGTGAGTCTCGTAAAATGATTTTATCATCTCATTCTTAATCAGCCTCTGAAAAGAAGACCTTGGAAGGTATTTGTCTACTTTGTATGACATTTGGTCCCTGAGAAATATCGACTTTATCAGATTTTCATGTTTTTTTAACACTTCGATAAACGTCAGAATAGAATGTAGTGTTTAGACCAAAGGCTGGGACCTACTGGAAACTGAGAGTAAGAGGCTTGAAAGGTGTAACAGGAGGAAAACCTCGCAGTTGCACTAGGAATCAACTGTTAAGAGCCGGTGGAGAGTAAAATGGAAGAGCGAGAATATAAACGGAGGTAGAGTGAAAGGAATGAAAGGGGTTGCAGGTAGGGGCCTAAGGACCTTAAGTAAATGCCTACGGTGTACCACGTGAGGTGCAATGACGGCACTGCCTCCCTACGGGGGGATAAACGTCAGCTCTAAACTAAGTATGTATCTGAAGAAGGGTCGAACTTGACCGATTTCGTAATCTTATCTTTTGAGGAGTGTCGATTCTTATCTGCATAGATAATTTTATTTGTTGTTTTGCAAATAAATATTATATGTTTGGTCCTTTGTCGGTGTTTGTTGGGACGGAGGATGTTATTTTAGTCCAAGTTAGAAGCTTTTTCCATGTCATAAATGATGTTTCCATGTCATAAATG
>NC_089750.1:1511707-1544207 GCF_040412425.1 Macrobrachium rosenbergii | reverse complement strand
GAGAGAGAGAGAGAGATTTTCAGATCAACTTTCAACGCTGTGTATTACCCGGCGAAGACCTAACTGTACCACAATGTAGGGATGAGAGAGAGAGAGAGAGAGAGAGAGAGAGAGAGAGAGAGAGAGAGAGAGAGAGAAAGAGAGAGAGAAATTTTTCAGATAAACTTTCTGAATTTTGCATTCAACATCGTTCAACGATGTGAATTTCCCAGCCCAGACCTAACTGTATCGAAAAGTGGAAAGAGAGAGAGAGAGAGAGAGAGAGAGAGAGAGAGAGAGAGAGAGAGAGAGAGAGAGAGAGAGAGAGAGAGATTTTCGGATAAACGTTCAGTGATGCGATATATATAACTCCTAACTGTTTAAAAGTGGACAGGAGAGAGAGAGAGATATAGAGAGATAGAGACAGATTTTATAAACGTTCATATATATAAATTTTCCATGGAAGGCTTAACTGTATCGAAAAGTAGTGAGCGAGAGAGAGAGCATTTATATATATATATATATATATATATATATATATATATATATATATATATATATATATATATATATATATATTAGGATATACCCAACAGCAGATATAAAACTACGACAGGCGATAAAAGGAAGCCAAATTTATATCCCTCTAAAACAAAATGAAAATGTTCCCCAAGATTCTGAAGATATTACCAATAAAACTGAATAAAATACATAAACAAGCTCCCCCTTTATACCATCAAGAGATAAAAACAAATAAAAACGCCCCATATTTTCAGGATCCCAGAGAATAAGTCTCCATCAACGAGAGGTATCTGACGTGAAACTGATTCGGGGCTGGCCATCATTTGGCCCTTATGGTTCTCAATCCCCGCGAAAGGAGAATAATTCTCAATGAAATCTAGAGAATACGACTTCGTACACTTTTGTATAAAGTCAAAACTCTAATAAAAATTGAAAAAACTTAATATCTTTCAGCTAGAACTGTCCCACCGCATCTCACAGCCTAGAGACGAGCATGGGATGGACTGAGGCCGGTCGGAATCTAAACCAATTACCTCGACGTTCCTTTGTTTTATTTGTCGAGGCGAGATGAACACAAACTCCCTTGCCAGGAGATCCGATCCGATTGGCGTCGGCGTCACTCAAACGGATCCCCCATTCGTCTATGAGAATCTCGTCCCTTGGGGCTTGGGCCGTTGCTCAGTTTATTCCTGGTGAATTTGATGTCGATTAAACATATAGCCATGAGGCTTTCTAGATAAAACGCTGTTGGATACAACGAGAACCTTTTCATCAACGATTCGTGTTAACTCAGACGATCGAAGCAGCTCTTGAAGCAATACGATTAATGTTGATATTTCCCTTCTTCTTTTCGTTGTTACTCTTGGGGTATAAACACTTAAATGCTTGATATAAAATAGATAATAACTGTAGGACCATGAGCCCTCTTGGGGATGAAAACGAAGCTGTACACAACGAGAACCTTTTCATCAAAGAATCGGAGCATACAACGATTCAGTCATCGAAGCAACTCTCAAACTGAAGTAACAGAAGGTAATGTTTCTCTCAAACTGAAGTAATATAAGGTAATGTTTCTCTCAAACTGAAGTAATATAAGGCAATGTTTCTCTTAAACTGAATTAATAGAAGGTAATGTTTCTCTCAAACTGAAGTAATATAAGGTAATGTTTCTCTCAAACTGAAGTAATATAAGGTAATGTTTCTCTTAAACTGAAGTAATATAAGGTAATGTTTCTCTTAAACTGAAGTATATAATAGAAGATAATGTTTCTTTCAAACCGAATTAATAGAAGATAATGTTTCTCTCAAACTGAATTAATAGAAGGTAATGTTTCTCTCAAACTGAATAAAAAGAAGGTGTAATGTTTCTCTCAAACTGAATAAAAAGGTGTTAATGTTTCTCTCAAACCAAAGCAACAGAAGGTGATGTTTCTCTCAAACCAAAGTAACAAAGGGTAATGTTTCACTCAAACCAAAATAACGGAAGGTAATGTTCCTCTAAAATAAAGTAAATAAAAAGTAATGTTTGTCTCAAAGTAATGTCTCTCTCTTCACTGGGGATAATACATTCTTTGGCGTCTAATCCCTCGCTGTTCCTGCTTAGATAAGCGCGTCATTAAGGGAAATACGAGGAAGCCTTCAACCAAATTCAGGTGATGTTGCTTGACAAGACTGAAGATTAATTCATCACCAGGTGTCTGGGGATGGTTTATAGATTTGTGTCAGGTTAACGGAGGCATTCTGTCTTTGCGTCTGCTTGTCTGCGCGACTCGCCTACTTGGCTGTTTGTTCTCTTGCCTGTTTGTTCTCTCGTCTGTTTGTTCTCTCGTCTGTTTGTTAGCTGGTTAGGTACTTATCCTCTAACATGTAATCTGTATGCATTTACTGTATATGATATGACTATGTTTATGCGCACAAATATACTAGCTGACCAACCCTGCGCTGTCCGGGAAAACTCTGAATGACAATCATTAAACTCACTCTCTCCTCCCTACCACCCCTCTCTCTCTCTCTCTCTCTCTCTCTCTCTCTCTCTCTCTCTCTCTCTCTCTCCTCCCTAACATCCCCCTCTACTCTCTCTCTTTCTCTGTCTCCACAACTATCCCTCACTCATTCCTCTTTTTCCTTCCTAACATCCCCTCTACTTTTTCTCTCACTTCCTCTCTCTCTCTCACTCTTCTCTCTCTCACTACATACAAACAAAGAAACAGAAGAAGAAGAAGAAGAGAGAGAGAGAGAGAGAGAGAGAGAGAGAGAGAGAGAGAGAGAGAGAGAGAGAGAGGGGGGAAGGGGGTAGGGAATCGAACAAAAAAAGTGCATTATCCCCCACCATCTGAAAGGAAGGGGGAAGGGAAGCAGTCAGTCAGTCCTAGACTTTTTACTGCCCCGAGGGCAGAGCCAAGAAATATAAGGAGACAGGCTCTCAGGATCGACACAAAAATGCCATCCATCGATTAGACGTTTCCCATTGTTTACCAATGCCATTAAGATCAATTAGAAGGGAGACGGTCTGCCTCCTCCTCCTCCTCTTCCTCCTCCTTCAGGAAGTAGGGAGGAAAAGAAAGAGGGTTGCTTTGCTCGTAGGGCCTGCTTGGGGTGAGGGGAAGGGGTGGGGGTGGTGTTAGATTCACCCCCCTCAAGGGTATTGTTACCAAACCCCAAACCAGAAGAAAAGCAAGGGCGTATTTTATTTTTTTGTTCCTTATTTGCTTCTCCAAAAGAATGATTTGATTGTACTTTATTAATGGATTTCTTATAAATTTCATTTTCAGTGTTTTTCACGAACGATTGTGGATGTGAACGGTACGTGTATATATCTTTATAAAAAGTGTGATTGTATTGAACGTATGATTTTTAGACAATTCTTTCCTCTAAGTTTCCATCTCGCACCCAGGGTCGGTTTCATTCCAGGAAGTCTCATACAGATACGTTTTTCATTCATTTTGCATTGAGCATTAAAGTTGGTACAACCCAAGAATAGCAATTAAAAGTAAAGGGGAAATATCAACATTCATCGTATTGCTTCAAGAGCTGCTTCGATGCTTGAGTTAACACGAATCGTTGATGAAAAGGTTCTCGTTATATCCAACAGCATTTCATCTAGAGAGCCTCATGGCTATATGTTAACATCGACATCAAATTCACCAGGAATAAACTGAGCAACGGCCCAAGCCCCAAGGGACGAGATTCTCACATCTAGAAAGGGGGATCCGTTTGAGTGACGCCGACGCCAATCGGATCGGATCTCCTGGGAAGGGAGTTTGTGTTCATCTCGCCTCGACAAATGAAACAAAGGAACGTCGAGGTAATTGGTTTAGATTCCGACCGGCCTCAATCCATCCCCTGCTCGTCTCTAGGCTGAGAGATGCGGTGGGACAGTTTTAGCTGAAAGATATTCAGGTTTTAACCATTTTTATTTGAGTCGTGACTTTATGCAAAAGTGCACGAAGTCGTATTCTCTTGATTGCATTGATAACTCTTCTTCTTCCGTGTATATTTTAGGACCGGGAGGGCGAAATGATAGCCCAGATCAAAACAGTTTCGCATCAGATGCCTGGCTCATGCTGGTAATTCTCTGGGATCTGAAAATATGGGACGGTTCTATTTGATGTTTTTTTATCTTTTGATGGTATAAAGGGGGAGTTTGTTTATGTATTTTATATTTAGTTTTATAGGTAATATCTTCAGAATCTTGGAGAACATTTTCGTTTTCTGTTAAAGGGATATAAATTTGGCTTCCCCCTTTTCTCCTATTGTAGTTTCATACCTGTAGTTGGGTATATCCCCCTCTCTCTCTCTCTCTCTCTCTCTCTCTCTCTCTCTCTCTCTCTCTCTCTCTCTCCCTCCACTTTTCGATACAGTTAGCTCTGGCTGGGAAATTCACATCGTTGAACGATTAAGTGAAAATTCTCTCTCTCTCTCTCTCTCTCTCTCTCTCTCTCTCTCTCTCTCTCTCTCTCTCTCTCTCTACTTTTCAATATAGTTAGGTCCTCTGTGCAAAATTCGCTTCTCAGACAGTTTATCTGAAAAACTCTAACACCCCCTCTCTCACTCTCTCTCTCTCTCTCTCTCTTTCAATATAGTTAGGTCCTCTGTGCAAAATTCGCTTCTCAGATAGTTTATCTGAAAACTCTAACACCCCCCTCTCTCTCTCTCTCTCTCTCTCTCTCTCTCTCTCTCTCATCCGTACTTTGTGATACAGTTAGGTCTTCTCCATGAGATACACAGCGTTGAAAGTTGATCTGAAAATCTCTCTCTCTCTCTCTCTCTCTCTCTCTTTCTCTCTGCATCGAAAGTTGAGGAAAATATTTCCGAAGTTACTGGAGTCACCGAACAGAGCTGACCAGTTCAGCCAAAAAAGTAGACAGGGAACGGGAACAGATTCCGGGAACTCGGTGAAAAGGACCAGTAAATGGTCAAGAATGGAGTTATTCAGATGTCTGCAAGTTTGCATAAAAGTCACGTGACTTTGTTTATTCAACGCTCGCGGGGCTGAATGACGAATGTGATGGAGAATTTCCTTCGAACTGAATATTTTTTTTATAAATGCGTGTGGGCGAATCAGATGTTTTAAGAAATATATATATATATATATATATATATATATATATATATATATATATATATATATATATATATATATATATATATATATATATATATATATATATATATATCAATATCATTCACATGTTTATATATCTTTTTCTGGAATCATGTTTATCTATTTTTAACTGGAAAAATCAAAATAAATTTGTCTATTTATAACGTTGAAATATCAAATCAGAGTTTTACGTAAATGTATTTATAGTCAAGGTTTCTTAGAGTATAAATGAATACGTGAATATGTCTTCAAGCTTATCTTGTCCTTGAATTATATTTAAAGAAAAAATATTAGAGCTTTTTAGTTTTCTGTAAAAGAAAACTATTGTGCCGGCTTTATCTGTCCGTCCGCATTTTATTCTGTCAGCATTTTTTTCCGTCAGGAATTTTTTCTGTCAGGAATTTTTTTTATCAGGAATTTTTTCTGTTCGCACTTTTTTGTCCGCACTTTTTTCTGTCCGCACTTTCATCTGTCCGCACTATTATCTGTACGCACTTTTTCTGTCCGTACTTTAGTCTGTCCGCACTTTTTCTGTCCGCCCTCAGATCTTAAAAACTACTGAGGCTAGAGGGCTGCAAATTGGTATGTAGATCATCCACCCTCCAATCATCAAGCATACCAAATTGCAGCCCTCTAGCATCAACAGTTTTTATTTGATCTAAGGTTAAAGTTAGCCCTAATCGTGCGCCTGGCAACGCAACAACACAGGACACCACGGCCGGCTGAGAGTTTCTAGGGTAGGCCACCACCAAGCCGTGGTTAAAGTTTTATGGGTCGCGGCTCATACAGCATTATCCGAGACCACCGAAAGATAGATCTATTTTCGGTGGCCTTGATATACGCAGTAGCGGCTGTACAGAAAGCACGATTGCGCCGAAGAAACTTCGGCGCATTTTTTCACTTAAAATATTCGCGTGTTTACTCCAACGAATATATTCTGCGTAGTAAAAATATATTATTTATATTTAAAATGTTTAATACGATTACGACGGAAATTATTTCCATTCACGAGGCATCAAAGAAGCTGTCTTGAATTGAGATTATTCTGCTAATTATCAACTGAAAAGTAATTATCTTGCCGATGGATGATTGCTTTTCCACGTAAAAGAAGAATTATGTTTGATGTAAATTCAGTTGCTTTTAGAGCTTCGATGTTGCAGAGGTGATATATATAAACACACACATATACATATACATATATATAATACATATATATATATATATATATATATACATAATTATATTACATATATGTACTGATATATATACATAATATATATATATATATATATATATATATATATATATATATATATATATATATATATATATATATATATATATATATGAAAAAGTCCCATTCAAAAATCCATTAAAATGCCTAATCTTTATAATTTGAGGACAAGACAAGCATGATGACATATTCATATATGCATTTATATTCTGTAAAATCTGAACTATATAAATATAATAGATTTAGATAAAACTAAGAACATAACTAAGGTTAAAGATGTGACGTTCATTGATGCCACAGGAACGATTCAGTTTTTAAATTGTCATGAATAGCTGATTTAGTATGATTCAAGGAAAGGATAAGCATGTTAATATATATATATATATATATATATATATATATATATATATATAATATATATATATATATATATATATATATATAAAGTCTTGAAAATATGACACTGGAAAATCAGATTCCTGAAAAACTGTCCAAATAAAACGATTAGAGAGAGAGAGAGAGAGAGAGAGAGAGAGAGAGAGAGAGAGAGAGAGAGAGAGAGAGAGAGAGAGAGAGAGAGAGAGACTTGTAAACTATCAGATGACTCTTTGAAGTTCAGTCAAAAATAGTTTTTGGCCGACGATTTCACCGCAATAAAAAAATGAAAAATAAAAAAAAAAAAAAATAAACAAAAATAAATAAAAATCCTAATGACTCTTGAGCCAGGCTTCCACAGAATACCAGAATATGAAAGAAAGCAGAAAGGCAGAAGACCTGAACGTATGAATAAATTAATGAATGCAGGCAAAGAAAAAACTAAAAAAAAAAAGAAATGAAAGACCAAAACACGTCAATGAAAAACCAAATGCCTAAAGAATGTATTATATAAACAGCAATACAATTCAACTTGTATTTTAATATTTTACTTCCATTTTTATTTATTTACTCATTTCTTAATTTATCAGTTTTTTCTAATAACCTTCTGTTACTTCTTTCGAATGAACACCACATTCTTTGGAAGCTTGAATTTTAAGTCGATGTCCCCTGTGATGGGCGTTCCATACGAATAACTTCGTCTTATGAATAATAATAATAATAATAATAATAATAATAATAATAATAATAATAATAATAATAATAATAATAATACAGGTCAGGCAGATTAAAAGTCAGTGGTCCATATCAGTGCCGTAAGGACACCTGGCGTCTGGATCTGTCATTGACTCGTGTTTAATCAGACCATGAGACCAGACTGAGTGAGTAAACAAGGTGATTATTAACCCTAATAATATATCTGGGTCATCTCGAGAATGAACTCAGAATTCAGGTGGTCTTAGGCTACATTGGGGTGACTTAGAGTACTGAATTTTTGCGAACCAGAATTACAATCACAAATCTTAACCTTTTAGTTGCACTACGAAACAATTGTTAGAAGAGGGTTGAAGAAAGTAGGATGGAGGAGAGTAAGATGGAATAAAGAGAATAGGAACAGAGGTATCGTAAAGGGAATGAGAAATGAATTTCTCATAATGAAGCAATTTTTTTTTTATTGAATTATCTGATCATTACAGGCATAAAATGTCTAGGTTTTAATGAGTCTTGAAAAATGGGGAAAATACAAAACAGATTTTTTTTCCCTGATATCTTCGTTTTAACACAAAAGGATCATTAATACAAGATTAATGAATTTGAGAAACTTTTAACAATTTAGTTTCCATTTTTTTTTGATGCGTTCTTTTCCCTCTTTGTTCAACAATTTTTTTTTTATTTTCTGCCCCGAAGACTGACCTGTCCCCTAGGGGAGAGACCGTCTCTGCACCTCGCCTCTCTCTCTCTCTCTCTCTCTCTCTCTCTCTCTCTCTCTCTCTCTCTCTCTCTCTCTCTGTGCGTCTTTGCATCGTAGTTAAGTGATATAGGTTTTCCTTCAGAATGATATGCTGTAATCTATAGTGATCATTTTCTCTCTCTCTCTCTCTCTCTCTCTCTCTCTCTCTCTCTCTCTCTCTCTCTCTCTCTTTGCTTCCTGGTTAAACGTTATAAGTTTTCCTGTAGAAAATGCTGTGATCTACAGTGACCACTCTCTCTCTCTCTCTCTCTCTCTCTCTCTCTCTCTCTCTCTCTCTCTTCTCTCTCTCTCTCTCTCTCTCTCTCTCTCTCTCTCATTACCATTTCCAGTGTACCTAGAATTTCCAGGTCTTAAGGCCAACCTAGAAATGCGGGTCCACTGGGGTGCCTTCTAATTTCTGTAAGGAAGAAGGTTGATGGAAAAGGCTTTTTTATTTACTGTCTTTCTCTCCGTATATATATATATATATATATATATATATATATATATATATATATATATATATATATATATATATATTATATATTTATATGTATATATACACACACATATATATATATATGTAGCCTATATGTATAATTTTGTGTAGGCTACTCATGCATTAATGCAATCGCGTCTGAAGGCATTTGCGAACGCGCGAGCGTGCACGAATGCACACGTGTGCGCGCACAAGCAAGCAATCACATGACACAAGCGCCCAGCTGCCTTCACATGACTCCAGTTAAACTCATTAGCGAGATTCAAAGGGCTGGAGTTTTTTTTTCATAGATCATTTTTCCCCTTTTCACGATCTGGGCTGAATTTTCTGGAGGTCAGCATGATCAAAAGAAGGCAATTATCTCCGCAATCCCAGGATCAGAAAGGAGTCCTTCTTCTCGGGAGTCCTTCTTCTTAGGAGTCCTTCTTGAAGGCTCTCAGTAGGAGCCTCTCTTCAGTCTTTTCCAGGACCTGGGGGTCCAGGAGCCGTTGATAAGGAAAATTGCGTTCTTTTGAGAACTGCCGCGACTTCCGTTTTGTCTCGAGTCCAAGTTTCTAATTGATTTTGGGGTCTGGGCGGATGCTTTGCAAAGGTATGCAGATTTATGTGTGTGTGTGTGTATACAAATATATAAATATATATATATATATATATATATATATATATATACATATATATATATACATACACATATATATATATATATATATATATATATATATATATATATATATATATATATATATATACATATATATATATACATATATATATATACATATATATATATATATATATATATATATATATATATATATATATATATATATACCATATGTACGTATGCAAATTGCTGAATGTTAGAACATTTCTGTCGGTCAGAAAGTGAAATATGTCAACAATACAATTCTTCCAAGATTTCTTGTTGTTTGACCAATGTCATTTATATCATTATAGCACCTAGTTTACCTTGGAAGAGAATCATTATAACAAGTAAAAAATGCGCCGAAGCATCTTCGGGACAATCGAGTTTTCTGTACAGCCGCTACATCGTATAATCAAACCACCGAAAATCAATCTTTTGATGATCTCGGTATAATACTGTATGAGCCGTGGTCCATGAAACTTGAACCACAGGCACGGTGATGGTCTATCCTATATCGTTGCCACAAGCACGATTATGGCTAACTTTAACCTTAAATAAAATCAAAACTACTGAGGCTAGAGGGCTGCAATTTGGTACGTTTGATGACTGGAGGGTGGATGATCAACATACCAATTTGCAGCCATCTAGCCTCAGTAGTTTTTAAGATGTGAGGGCGGACAGACAAAGCCGGCACAATAATTTCCTTTTCCGGAAAACTAAAGATGCAGGGAGAGTTCGGTAGAATAAAACCATGCCCATATAATTTTTTAGCAGCGAGAACACCAAAGTTCTTTATCGCCAAAAATGGCAAAGAATGAAGACAAAATCTCCTCCACAAGCGCCTAAAACGAAAAGGAACCATTTCTCCTCGTTGGAAAGACCACATCCATCGCAGGGAAATGTTAATCATCTACCTGACAGGATTCGTCAATTTGCAAATTCTACCCCACTACGTTTCGTTGACAACGCGTCCGGGGAATGGCGTTTATGAATTTTTTTTAAATTTTCATTTTCGTTATCTACAAAGTTTGATCGACAGAGTATTTAATCGAATGCATAGCAGAGTGAGATGGAAATTAAATAAAAGAATAACGGTTAAATGACGGAATGTGCTTGAAGTGATTCCAGTTTATTTTGTAAAGTAATGCATGTTTGAAATAAGTTTGTGACCGGATTACAGTAGCAGATCAGGGTCACAGCGCGCGAGCGCACACACACACATACAAGCGCTTATATATATATACATACATATATATGTATAATTATATATATACACATACACATATATATACAGATATGATTGATATATATATACATACATACATATATATATATATATATATATATATATATATATATAAAATATGTATATTTGTATATGTATACATACTTACAGTATTCTGCTGTCCAACCACTCCAACTCCCTCACTTCACTGTCTTAAGCATCTGAATGGGTGAAAGTGCCCACCCAGTGCTTGGCTTGACAGCCTTGATTTTGAAAATTTAATCAGATTTATACGGCTTTTGAAGTTGACACTTTCTAAGACAAACCGCCCACAACACTCTTCTCTACCCTGGGGGGAGGAACTAAGGAAGCCCCCTTTAAGGAGGGCCGAAAAAGTGCTTGGATCGACAGGACAGCCAAATCCAAGCAAGTGTCAGAATGAAATGAATTCAAATGTCTAATATGTTAAAAAAAAAAACATGTTTTAAAATACAGCATTTGAAGTTGACACTGGCGCCTGATAACCTAAATTTCACGAAACAAAACAAGTGTCAAACGTGAAATAAATTTAAAGCTCTAATATGGTTTGAAAAGAAGAATAAGTTGTTGCAAAATACACTTTCTGAAGATGAGACTTTTAACAACAAACCTCCCCCTAGCCATGGAGTGGGGTGACAAGGAAGTCCCCCACTACCAGACTAGACCAGACAGAACACCCCTGACTGAAACTCAAATCACGAACATTCGCTTCGGCGTCTCAGTAAATCCCATCCTTTAATGCTCATCCCAACCTGCATCCTACAATGTCAGGATGTTTTCGGGGACGGGAAGGACCCCCGATGGCAACTGGGGATGATAGGGGGAGGAGGAGGGGGAGGGGGGAGAGGAACAGGACCCATAGCAGCAGTCGCACCATCTTGCTCCAAATGAGTCCCATCAGGGACCAGATGACGATCGCCGGAAGGGTTTCGCTCGGGGCCACAAATGGCCACCTGGAATGACTTCCACGGTCCCCCCCACCCTCCCTCTCCAGGAGCCTCCAAAACACCACCATCCCACCCTTCTCCAACACTTAAATCCCCCCAACACAATCCAACTTTCAAAAGATCTCCAACACTACAATCCCACCCTCTCTAACACCTAAATCCCGCCCGCCCACACAATCTCACTTTCAAAAGATCTCCAACAACACAATCCCACTCTCTTCAACACCTAAATCTCCCCAACACAATGCCTCTTTCAAAAGATCTCCAACACTACAATCTCACTCTCTCCAACACCTAAATCTCCCCATCACAATGCCACTTTCAAAAGATCTCCAACACTACAATCTCACTCTCTCCAACACCTAAATACCCCTCAACACAATCCCACTTTCAAAAGATCTCCAACACCACAATCCCACCCTCTCCAAAACCTAAATCCCCCAACACAATGCCACTTTCAAAAGATCTCCAACACCACAATCCCACCCTCTCTCCAACACCTAAATCTCACCCTCCAACACCTAAATCACAAATCCCACTTCCAAAAGATCTCCAACACCACAATCCCACCCTCTCCAACACTTAAATCCCCAAACACAATCCGACTTTCAAAAGATCTCCAAAACACAATCCCGCCCTCTCCAACACCTAAATCCCCAAACACGCCCCCATCCCCCTCCCCACCAAAAGCAACATAGAAAATAACGACTGAAGACCGACTCATGAAACCTAAAGACTAAAACGCAAAATTAAAAATCACCGCTTTGCGTGGCCCTCGTAATGAGCGCTGACCGCGCCAATAACAAGCCTAAGTGGGTTATTGCCAATTCCCTGTGGCCATTCCGGCCGTGGGAATTGCCATTCACGAGGGCTGGATGCGTCTGTCTTGCATGCTAATGCCATCGAAGGGCAGTTGCCTGTCCAAGAATGGCAGGAGAATAACCAAGAGCAAGTTGTAACTCGAGACACTGGGCTCTCGAGTTCGACCATTGTTGAGAATCGTCCGGTTTCCTCAAGAAATGGTCGAAGTTAGACGCAAACTCGCCCGGTTGATTTAGCTCGAGTCAAGGTAGAGCCATAAAGACAGGAATAGAGTTGTTTTTATTATTATTATTATTATTATTATTATTATTATTATTATTATTATTAGAAGATGAACCTTATTCATATGGAACAAGCCCATCAAAGGGGCCATTGACGGAATTTCTAGAGACAATAAGTAGTGTCTTCAGTCATGCAGTACTAGTTGAAGTCTCAGTTCAGAGGAAATCTCGTGAGAGAGAGAGAGAGAGAGAGAGAGAGAGAGAGAGAGAGAGAGAGAGAGAGAGAGAGAGAGAGAGCAGGGGAAAACAAAATCAGAAAAGCTTAGAGCCAAGGAGTTATTTATGGCCTACACTGGTGTAGACCCAAGAAAACCCGATACAGGAATCTAGTTTGCATTTTCAAGTGCTAGTTGTCAGACGAGGAAATCAATCTCTCTCTCTCTCTCTCTCTCTCTCTCTCTCTCTCTCTCTCTCTCTCTCTCTCTCTCTCTCACACACACTGAGAGAGAGAGAGAGAGAGAGAGAGAGAGAAAAATTTTTCTCTCGCTCACACACACATGCATTGAGAGAGAGAGAGAGAGAGAGAGAGAGAGAGAGAGAGAGAGAGAGAGAGAGAGAGAGAGAGAGAGAGAGAGAGAGAAATTTTTCCATCTCTCTCAACGCACATACACTAAGAGAGAGGGAGTTCTCTCTCTTTCTCTCTCTTCTCTCTCTCTCTCTCTCACTCACACACACACACAGACACTCACTCTCTCTTCTCTTCTCTCTCTTCTTCTCTCTCTCTCTCTCTCTCTCTCTCTCTCTCTCTCTCTCTCTCTCTCTCTCTCTGAGTAAACGTAAACACATAAATAATCTTGCGTCGATGAATTAGATTTTTTTTTTATCTAGAATAAATTATCTTTTGAGTGCTCTACCGAAAATATCCTTTTATCTTATCAGGGACTCGAAACCATTGGCTTTTCATGCTGATTCGTCGTAAAAAAAAAATTATTTTAATATGAAATCAAAAGCAAGTGAAAATTTCCCCGGTGTGTGATAGCAATGATTATCGTTAAACTTTGTCATTCAGGTGAAAGGAACGACTGGGGTTTTGGTGTCTGTAGAATGATTTTGTCTGGAATTTCATTTTGAGGGAAAAGAAGTTTCTTCGGCGCAATCTAGTTTTCTGTACAGCCACCACAGCCTATAATCAAGGCCACCGAAAACAGATCTACCTCTAAGTGGTCTCGGTATAATGCTGTATAAGCCGCGGCCCATAAAACTTTAACGACGGCCCGGTGGTGGCCTATCCTATATCGTTGCCGAAAGCACGATTATGGCTAATTTGAACCTTAAATAAAATAAAAACTACTGAGGCTAAAGGGCTGCAATTTGGTATGTTTGATGATTGGAGGGTGGATGATCAACATACCAATTTGCAGCGCTCTAGCCTCAGTAGTTTTTATGATCTGAGGGCTGACAGAAAAAGTGCGGACAGAAAAAAGTGCGGACAGAAAAAGTGCGGACAGAAAAAGTGCGGACAGAAAAAGTGCGGACAGAAAAAGTGCGGACAGAAAAAGTGCGGATAGAAAAAAGTGCGGACAGAAAAAGTGCGGAAGGACAGACAATGCCGGCACAATAGTTTTCTTTTAAGGAAACCTAACATATTAAGGAAATTGATACAAATTCACAAATTCAGTGAGGCTGATATTATTTGTAATGTGGACTTTTGCCTAAGATTGAAAAAAATGACGAATTCTCGCAAAATTCGCGAAACCCTTCAAAACCACGAACATTAGAGTGAATATTTTGCTTTTCTATATCACTCTGATAAAGATCATTCCCACAAATGCAAACCAAGTGATAGAAATTCCCAACACCGATTTTAAGAAATGGACCGCTGTCCTAACTCAGAATCCTAGCATAAACAATCTATTACAATGTAGCCTAACAAATCAAGAGTGCGTATAGCGTCATATCCACAATGAAATAATGCAATATCTGAGTCTGTCAAACGAGAGACAGCTTTACTGAAAAGACCACGTCAGTCTAGCCTGAGAACTTTACCTAAAATGGGTACTACCAAACCTTAGCCATGGTAAAACTTGTCAATAGACCATCATTGCTTGACTAGACCCGAAAGCTAGCTGCCTATGTGGACTGGTTGTGTTCTTACAACCAAAAATATTGTAAGTAATGTTCTCAGTCTAGCCTGAGAACTTTACTTACAGTGGGTACTATCACAGCTTTGCCTTGGTAAAACTTATCAATAGACCATCATAGCCTAACTAGCCCCAAAAGCTAGCTGTTTACGTGGACTGGTTGTGTTCTTACAAACAAAAAGATCACTTCAAATGTTCTGCCAAATTATAATCGACTTAAGAAGTGGCCCACCTTCTGAAAATGATCCAGCAACTTGTGGGCCATAGGTGAACTAAACTTTTCATTTTAGGCATAAAATATGGAGCAGCATCAAATCGGTTTTGGTGGTCGGGCATCCTAGGTTTTGGGTTAGGTTAAGCCTGATGGATTGATTTGCTATTGTGTGTTGATGTTATAATATAACCCCCATGAACATCAGAACTAGAAATAGGCAACAATTTCTAATCTAAACTTTTCCCCCAAAACACTCCTTTAGCTCGTGGAAGCTTACATATTCTTCACACACAAGTGCTAAATCTGAAATATGAGATATATATCTTTAAAAATGACTAGTATCCTAAAATATCTATCAAGAGCATCCTCTCTATACACTCTCCATAGAGGAACGAGGGTAAATACCTCTTGGAAAAGCCTTCTGTTAAAGAAGGATAGTGCACCATACCCAGTGTGAGGTTAGGTTAGGTTAGGCTACATGCATTTCTTCAGCCATATTCACACCTTTTGTGAGAATGAAATAATCATACATTTAGTTTATATTTTTCGTACGAGCTTTTTTCATGTTCTTTGTACATTCGGCCAGTCTTCCTAACCTAGCCTAACCTAACCCAAAATTCTATATTCCGCAGTGGTTTTCCACTCACTATTTGAGGGGCACAGCAAGATTCCAATGATACAAGTGACAACGTAACTGGAATAACTAATATTATTATGAAAAATATTTTATGCCAAAAAATGGACACACTAAACCTCCTACTTAATTTACTAAGAATGGAAACATATAAAAAAAGGTAGATTTAAGCCGGTTGTCCGCGGTGGGCTAGGTTATGGCAATTGACGTTTTTTTATAGAACTTTACTTGCTGAACAAGAATTTAAAGTAATATTTTGTCGCTCGGCTGTAATTAAGCTGTAAATTACCTTAGAACTGTAGCCGACGGCAAGGGGGACCGGTTGGGAATCTGGGTCCTTGGTGGGTAAAAACACTTTCGAGAATAGCTCACGGTGAGGGGGACCCGTTGGGAATCCGGGGTTCTGGGTGGGGTAAATAACTTGGGAAAAGGTTTGGGCAACTTATTGTTGTATTTCCAGTTATATACGTCATTTGGAACACGAAAAAAAGCGTAAAAATAAGGGGGAATAAATGGACAGCGCAAGCCGTTACAAAGGTACTTTTCACATATCACTACTACTGCTGATTCCAGGCCATGTCACGCATGCGCGATCTTACAGGGAGCTTTCAGTTCATCCAATGCCTCAAACTGAGAAGAGTTGTTGGTGGGTTTTTGGCGGGTGGCTGTACCCAACCAATCACGTTGCAACGTTACCCCAACATTACATTTCACCCAGGTGGAGAATTTGGGGATACATAAACTAAGTTACATGTATTCCTTTTGCTCAACTGTTTTATAACCGTTTCCTATTCGTTGTAGCTTGTGCCTACAACGTTCTTCCAGTACTTTTCCGTTCACAAATATATTGACGTCTCTTCGCAACATGATTTTACCATAAATAACTTACAAAATTACTTTACATTTGTCGGCAGACACCTGAAGCATGTATATGGGGTAGGAGGAGAAGGGTCTTGCAGGACGTTTCGCTACCACTTTCTCTCAGTGACGTTAACAGAAACCTTTTTTTACATATTTTGTAAGCCCTGTGGTTGGCGCGCATTAATATTACAACCTTGCCAGAGCATACGAGCCTGCCAGATTATTTTAAAAAATGCGGCTAAGGCGCATTGCTACTGTTCCGCTACCCCAAAACTGAAAGCATTAATACACTTTTAGCACCCCCAACTTCATCCTTCTTACCCTGTTCCGGTGCAGTTCACCGCACAGTTCACTCACTCTTCAACCCAGCATGATGACGGACGTCACCCCGAACCTCCCGCTCCCTGAGCCTGTAACCAAGTGCAATTTGCCTCTTACCTGTGTCAATTGCTACCTTAGTTATAAGGACTACATTGTACCAGGGACAACTATTGTATCTGATTGCTGGAGAGCTTATGACTGCCTGAAGGACGAAGGCTACGTGCACTTCACCGTCAATCACTCCATGAACTTCGTGGACCCAGTAACTGGTGCGCATACAAATAACTATTGAGAGGAGGTGGAGGGAACTTCGTGAGACGACGCCTAGGTACGGCCGTAGGAGGTACAACTTCGTCGGGTACTTGGCAGTAGCCCACTTTAAAATCCACTTTGATGACCCGAAGACGAGGCTCCACGCGTTTGTAAAGGCGGCAGCTGAATTGTACCCTCCACCCCTTTAAGGTAAGGTTCCTAAACTACCTTCTTTATTAGTAGGTAGTTAGGTCACCTGTGTTTTGGTGTTATTAGGTTTTAGTGCTTTTCATGTAGGAGCGTTATTATTTTTTGGGTAACTGTCATTTACCGCCATGTTTCTACATAACAGTCCTACGTCACTTTACCAACTTGTACCTTTTGTGCAGTACCTCTCCTTCCCCGCTCCCGCCCCTGCTGAACTTATGGCTCCCTAGTGGTTACGTAACCCAAGATGGCGGATTTGTTTCCGCTCACGTTTCTTCGCCCGATGGCAAGCAACGGTTAGTGTGTAGTTGAGGTAGCCTGTGGCAGTTGACGTTTTTCAGTGTTGCTTTGCTTGCTTTGCATGAGTTTAGGGTAATATTTTGCCCGTCGGCTGCAGCTAAACTGTAATTTACCCTTGAGCTATATGCGCCAGTGCAGGGGACCCACGGTACCGGTGTACAGTCTTCGAGGGTCGGTTACGCTTTAGTTACAGCCAACCGACAAAATTTTACTTGAAATTCTTGTTCAGCAGGTCAAGTTCTATAGAAAAACGTCAACTGCCATAGGCTATACCTCACCGCGGACAGCGGGCTTAGAATTACCTAAAAAAATTCACCCAGCCTGCAAATTTGCAGGCTGGGTGAATTTTTTTTATATATTTCCATTTTGAGTAAATTAAGTAGGAGGTTTAGTGTGTCCATTTTTTGGCATAAAATATTTTTCATAATAATATTAGTTATTCCCGTTACGTCGTCACTTGTATCATTGGAATCTTGCTTTGCCCCTCAAATAGCGAGTGGAAAACCACTGCGGAACATAGAATTTTGGGTTAGGTTAGGTTAGGTTAGGTTAGGAAGACTGAACGAATGAACAAAGAACACGCGATTGCGCGCTATCCTCAACACTGTTGCAACCCTGAAACAATATACATACATGTGCAGGGCAAGACAGAACCTATCAACGAGCAAAATATGGACTATTTGTAAATAGTAAAATGAAAACTTACAACAAATACCACTGTAAAATATCACTTGGTAAAACGGATCTTCACACTTACCTTACAGAGTCTTGAAGTTCTTGACTGTAATCTCGTCATATGCCGTTGCTATGAGGCCATTACTACAGTTTTCCTCCGCGGGGAAAGAGCCAGACATGTAGCCAGGACCTTGAACAGGTGTAGCTAAGCTTAAAATGTCAGGCAAAAAGTATATTTAGACGTTTAGACGACCAGAATGATTTTTGTAGTGAATAAAGCAATCTGGTGGAACTGGAATTCAAGAGCAGTGATTGCACATTCAGTCCTTGCCTTGGCCATGCTTTCAAGGGCTAAAATGCTAAACAGCAAGTCTGATTAGACGACCAAAATCATCCTGTTGAAAATCAAGGTGTTAAGGAGCACTTGATTGCGGAAATCCAAGAGCTGGAGCAACAACACTTTAGCTCGGACACTTGCTCGAAATAGCGCACTTGCTCTCGGAGTCAGAAATTCAAGGAACTTTGACAGCAGGCCTCGACGAGGGCCACCTGCATGTGGAGTTTGCCTGGAAAACCTTCCAGTAAATCTACTTAAACGACCGGGAAAGTAGCAACGGCACTTTGGCTGAACACTTGGATGCAAAGTCGCACTTTGGCTGTAGGATGTAGGCTTCGACAAGGCTTCTGACGTGTCGAGTTTAGGCTGGAAACACTTTCAGTAAGTCAACTTAAACGACCAGAAAAGTATTGTGACAGCAGACGGCCAATAATACACTTGCTTGTGGAAATTGAAAAACGGTAATGACCAGCGAATAATAGGACTTTTCCACTTCAAATGAGTCACTTAGGATTATAGAACGGAAGAGGAACGTCACCGAATGAAGTCCGGACTTCAAATGACGATCTGGTGTACCTTCCTTTGGAAGGCAAAGAGAAGAAGAATGGAAGTTTGTAAACCTTTCGTAAAGTATTTTTTGCGACGGTTTATATAATTGTGTTAAATAGCTAATGGATCGAAGGTGGTGTTTCAGAATAATAATAATAATAATAATAATAATAATAATAATAATAATAATAATCTGTCTCCCAACTATTATAATTTGCCCTTTTAACTGTAGGTTTCATTAAGCAAATGGATCGCAGGCAGAGTTCTTGAGAATAATAATAATAATAATAATAATAATAATAATAATAATAATAATAATAATACCACTTTCGCAAGATGTGACAAGTATAGGGATGTCTTCTTATATTTTCCAGTGAATCTGGTAAGTTTTACACAAATAATAATAATAATAATAATAATAATAATAATAATAATAATAATAATAATAAAGGTATATTCCTGTCAGATATTGAGTAATACATTAATTTTCCTAAAATAAAATGTTCATGTGTAAACCGATTTCGTAAAAAGTTTCCAAAAGTGAAACGGTCAAGTTGCCAGAATGGAGTTTAAACCTTTGAGAGGTTTGTAGTTTCCTGTAAAGAAAACTATTGTGCCGGCTTTGTCTGTCCGTCTGCACTTAATTCTGTCCGCACTTTTTCTGTCCGCCCTCAGATCTTTAAAACTATTGAGGCTAGAGGGCTGCAAATTGGTAAGTTCATCTTACACGCTCCCATCATCAAACATACCAAATTGCAGCCCTCTAGCCTCAGTAGTTTTCTAAAAATTTTATTCAAGGTCAAAATTAGTCAATATCTTGCTTCTGGAAACAATATAGGATATTCCACCACCGGGCAGTGGTTAAAGTTTCATGGGCCGCGGCTCACACAACATTATGCCGAGACCACCAAAAGATAGCTACATTTTCGGTGTCCTTGATTATACGCTGTAGCGGCTGTACAGAAAACTCGATTGCTCCGAAGAAACTTCGGCGCATTTTTTACTTGCTCTAATATGAAACGTTTCAGTTTTCTCATGAATTAGAGGGATATGGTCCCCATCCCCAACCCCATCCCCAAAATTATTAAAAGAAAAAACGGTTCCTTCCAAAATCTGAAATCAGTCAGGTTTTTCGCCAGAAATAGAAATGAATTGATCGACATGACACGAAAAAATACACTCATATCAAACGAACGTAATTCAAGTGATATATTTTTGTCTAGGCCACCTATTTAAATTTTTTAGAAAGGAGAAAGTTTCTGAAAATCAAAGGTTAGTCAAGTTTTTCGTGAGAAATCTGGACGAGTTAATTATCACGAAATGAAAAAAATAGGTTAGTATTAAAGTCCAGTACTGTATAAAGCAGCCAGCTATTTCTCTTTTGTCTAAACTGGAATTCTTTACATATTCTAGAGAGAGAGAGAGAGAGAGAGAGAGAGAGAGAGAGAGAGAGAGTGCTGTAGGTGTATGTTTGAATTTTATTTATTTATGTATATATATATATATTGTACATAAATAAATATATATTTATATATACATATACATATATATATATATATATGTATGTATGTATATGTATATATGTATATACATTCATATATGTATATATTTGTAATAATTTTATTATTATAATTTACCTCTGTCTCTCTCTCTCTCTCTCTCTCTCTCTCTCTCTCTCTCTCTCTCTCTCTCTCTCTCTCTCTCTCTATATATATATATATATATATATATATATATATATATATATATTTAGGCACAAATGTACACACACACACACACACATATATATACATATATATTGTATATACGTATACTATATATATATATATGAATATATATATATATATATATATATATATATATATATATATATATATATATATAGTATATATAATATATATATATATATAGTATATATCATATATATACATACATATATGTGTGTGTGTGTGTGTGTGTGTGTACATTTGTGCATATATATATATATATATATATATATATATATATATATATATATATATATATATATATATATATATATATATATAGAGAGAGAGAGAGAGAGAGAGAGAGAGAGAGAGCGAACAAGGTAAATTATAACAATAAAATTATTACAAATATAAAATCTCACAAAGACCAAAGAAAAAAAGGAAATTCTAAAAATAAACAAACAGAACAAGTAAATAGTTTATTCCAAAATTATTTACAATAAAACCAAATTAAAATACATTTGATGTCTATTCAAATAACTAAAGTGAGCATGAAACTATCGTAATAACCACTTTTGAAGAAAAACTTTTGTATAGAAAGAAACATTAATAGTTCAGAAAATGTTTAAGATCCTAATTAGACTCTGTCAGAGAACATATTATTGGTCTACACCACCTATTATGAAAACTCATTTTTTGACAGACTCAGTCAAGCGCCTTCAAGTAGGCCTTCCCGTGGAAGAAATCAATCCTCTTGCCGTGCAGGAAATCTGTCCCTATCATCGGCCTGTCCTCTGTCAACACGACAGGATCCACTCGACCAACACACCCGTCAATTTCCACTTCCAGGTCCCTTATTCCTTTGCTAACTCGGATGGGGTCTTCGGCAGCTATGTTGAAGAAAGTAGGCTCCGAGAGCGAGTTTTGCTGGAAATCCAGGGACCTCGGAATGACAGTCCTCACGCTGCCCGTGTCCAGAGTAGATCTGAGCACCTGGCCGTTGAATTTCGCCACCACGTCGGCGGAGTGCCTGAAACTGAGGTGCTTCAGGGACTGGCAGGCGTCCCGCCTCCTGACCATGAGCGTTGGACGATGTGGGTCTAGAAGGATCGAGCAGTTGTTGGCTGCCAAGAAGTCGAGCCCGAGGAGCGGGCTGACGAACGTCGCCTCAGTTACCATCAGTTCCCCAGTGATGGGGAATCCGGAGTTGGTCTTCACTGGAACGCTGAGGGTCCCGTACGTGCGTTGCTTCACTCCGCCCATAGCCTCGTACCGGACGCGTCTGTTGCGGTCGACCTTATCCAGGATTCCGAGTCGTTTCACGTCTTCGAGGCCGATGGCGCTGCCGGTGCATCCCGTGTCCAACAGGAACCTGACGGAGGAAGGGCTGTTTCCCACGGTGCAGGCCACGTGATAAGATGGGCCGTTAACATTGAAAGTTAATTCTCCTCTTGTGAGGAGTTTCTCCATCAGAAGCACCTCGCTTCCCAGGCAATCCTTGCAGGGAGGCTCCGTCTGCAAGGCCCTCATCATGTTTGCAAAGCGTGGCTCGTCTATTCCAAGGGGCTCCGTCCCTGGCTTCCCTTCTGAGGATCCTGGAGGCGTCAGGGACGTCTCCTCGATGATCGCAAGGGGCCTATTCCATCTCATTTTTTCACAGAGTATCCCTTGCCCATTCCAGGTGTTGTATTGGAAGTCCCCGAGCGAATCCTCTCCAATGGTCCTACAGGAGCCACTTTGAGCCTCCTCTTCTGGGATCTTACTGAGGACGAGCCGGGGCTTTGCTTTAGAAATCCTTCTGAGGTCAGTTGGAGTCCTCTCAACTTTAGGGATCCTTCTGAGGCTAGCCGAGGTCCTCTCTTCAGGCATCCTATGCAGGGCATTTCGGTTCTGCTCTACGGAGATCCTGGGGGGACCCTCCTCCATCAACTCGTAGGCAGCACGTATCAACCACTGGAAAAACAACATCCAGCCCAGTACAACAATCATTCGGTCGCAGAACAACGTACCGGCGAAGTCTTGCAGTTGAATGACCAGATTCTTCAGTATCAGCAACATCCTTCCCCGAACCTCGACTGGTTTTCGTTTTATACTTCCTCGGCTAAAATTTCTTATCTAAAGTTTTTGAAAAATCTTTTTGAACACTTTAAAGAAGAAAGTTTCAGCTAAAAGAATTTTTTGTAAGTTTTCAAAAGATTTTCCTATTCTCTCTCTCTCTCTCTCTCTCTCTCTCTCTCTCTCTCTCTCTCTCTCTCTCCCAAGATGTTTCGAGATATTTCAGACTTTTGCCAAATAGAAAATCCGAAGTTGCAGATGTGCATGAGAGATAAAATTGCCAAGAGAGAGAGAGAGAGAGAAGAGAGAGAGAGAGAGAGAGAGAGAGAGAGAGAGAGAGAGAGTGTGCGTGTGCTGTGGGTGTATGTTTGAATTTTATTTATGTAATACATATATTATATATATATATATATATAAATATATATATATATACAGTATATATGTATATATATAAATATAGTATATATATATATATATATATATATATATATATGTATATATATATATATATAATTTATATATAAGGAATGAATGACTGAAAGATAAAAAAGGCAACAATAAAATGAAGTAAAAGAAAGAAGACAATATTTTCCCGGAAAGAAATTAACATTGAAAAATAATTTCGTGAAAAGAAATAAAAAAAAATACAAGCAAGTAATTCACAAAGATAATCGGCAATAAAAGGAGAGAGCGAACAGAAAAGATAGAAGACTAAAGAAATAAAAGTAGGAGAAAGTTAACAAAAGAAAGGCACTAAAGAAGCAAAAACAATAGAAGGACGTTTAAAAAATGACAAAAGTACGTGATAACAAAAACAAATGTAAAAATAAAAGTGGGAGAAAGTTGAAAAAAAAAATTGCACTAAATAAAAGCATAAACAAAAGAAAGGCGTTTACAGAAACGAAATGAAAACGTACAAAAGTAAATAATAGCTAAAACATGAAAAAAAAATAAAGGCAGGAGAAAGATATCATAAAAAGACACTAAAATAAAAGCAAAAATAAAAGAATGATTTTAACAGAGAAGAAATTTAAAAGAGCATAAAAATTAATGGTAACAAAATCAATTGAGAAAATAAAATCATGACGGTTACCAAAAAAAGATTCCCCCAATAAAAGCAAAAAATAAAAGTCAATGGTTACAAAAAAGCATGAAAATGAGAAGCAAGAGAAATTTAATCCCTACCCCGAAAAAAAAAAAACAGAATTAAAAGAAGGATTTTAACGGAAAGAATAAAAAAAATAAAAAAATCCAAAGGTAAAGGAAAAGACTGGGGCAGGAAATTCGGGCTATTTCCTCCGCTTGAAAGGAATCCAAGTGCCTGAACAACCTTTTGCCTGGGAAGCGAAACAAACAACAAACGCAGAACAACCATCCTCTACTGAATGCGAAGCTTTCTTTTTTCTTTCAAAGAAAAAAAACACACACACACACACACACACACACACACAAATGCCTTTTGACAGAAAGGTGGGCGGCAGGCGGCCGATGTCCAGATACAGCGTGTTAGGCTTCGTCAGTTAGAGAGAGAGAGAGAGAGAGAGAGAGAGAAATTGGAGGAGAAATCGCTTGGATAAGAAAATAAAAATGAAAAAATTTGCCAATGAGAGAGAGAGAGAGAGAGAGAGAGAGAGAGAGATGGAAATCGCTTGAATAAGATAATAAAAATAGAAAAAGCTCTCCAGCGAGAGAGAGAGAGAGAGAGAGAGAGAGAGAGGAGGAGAGGAAAATCGCTTGAATAAGAAAATAAAAATGAAAAAATATGCCAGAGAGAGAGAGAGAGAGAGAGAGAGAGAGAGAGAGAGAGAGAGAGAGAGAGAGAGATCGCAAATAAATAAGAAAATAAAAAATAAAATAGTCATTAATACTCTTGTGGTCATATATATATATATATATATATATATATATATATATATATATATATATATATATATATATATATATATGATGATTATTATCACTTTTGTACGTGATTCATTTATCACACATTACCACAGGTGAAAAATAAGAAACAGGGTGTAGGTCTGACCGGTTTCGACTTTATTTCCAAGCCATTGACGAAGGACTGATAAGAGTGTGAAAGTCACAAATATATATACTACAAGAACAGTACTGACGAACATACACAACCGTTAGAGGCTCCATATCCCCACTCAGGCCGGTGTCGAGAGTCTGTTGTGATTTTTAGCCAAATGAGTTTTAAAGGCCACTCTACCTCGACACCGGCCTGAGTGGGGATATGGAATAAACGGTTGTGTATGTTCGTCAGTACTGTTCTTGTAGTATATATATTTGTGACTTCTCACACTCTGTATCAGTCCTTCGTCAATGGCTTGGAAACAAAGTCGAAACCGGTCAGGACCTACACCCTGTTTCTTATTTTTCACCTGTGGTAATGTGTGATATATATATATATATATATATATATATATATATATATATATATATATATAAATATAATACACAATACGATTGTTCCCGTTCCTTTCTTCCCCCCTTCCTTCCTTCCTTCCTTCATTCCTTCCAGAGAGAGAGAGAGAGAGAGAGAGAGAGAGAGAGAGAGAGAGAGAGAGAGAGAAATAAATAAATTGGACGGGAAGTCGCATGAGAAAAAAGAGAGGAAAAAGAAAATATGCTGTCTTTTTGGGTTAGAGGGCCATTTTATTGAAGGGTAAATTGACCCTTAGGTCAGTTCGAAAGCAAACCTGATTAAGTAAACAGCCTAAATAGATTCGAAAGCAAACCTGATTAATTAAACAATTTGAACAGATTCAAAAGGATATCTTATTAAGTAGACAATTTAAACAGGTTCGAAAGTAAATCTGATTAAGTATACAGTTGAAACAGGTTCGAAACCAAACCTGATTAAGTAAACAGTTTAAACAGATTCGAAAGCAAACGTAATTAAGTAAACAGTTTAAACAGATTCGAAAGCAAACCCGATTAAGTATACGAATGAAACAGATTCGAAAGCAAATCTGATTAAGTAAACAATTGAAACAGATTCGAAAGCAAACCAGGTTAAGTATACAATTGAAACAGATTCGAAAGCAAACCTGATTAAGTAAGCAATTTAAACACATTCGAAAGCAAACCTGATTAAGTATACAAATGAAACAGGTTCGAAAGCAAACCTGATTAAGTAAACAACTGAAACACATTCGAAAGCAAACCTGATTAAGTATGCAATTGAAACCCATTCGAAAGCAAACCTGATTAAGTAAACAATTTAAACAGATTCAAAAGGAAACCTGATTAAGTTAGCAATTTGCTTAAATAGATTAAAAATGAGACTTGATTAAGTAAACAGTTTAAATAGATTCGGGAACAAACCTGATTAAGAAAACAATTTAAATCGACTCGGGGAACACGCCTGAATTTGTAAACATGCACACGCACTCACATAGAAATGCGCAAGCGCGATAACAACGGGGAATTTGGAAGCTACAGATAATTTCAACTGTTCACTGGTTACTGCATTAGAGAGAGAGAGAGAGAGAGAGAGAGAGAGAGAGAGAGAGAGAGAGAGAGAGTTTAGAATTGGACGCTGCAGCTACTCTAAACGGTGCACGGATAATGAGTATGTGTGTGTGTGTGTGTTTGAGAACGACAGAGAGAGAGAGAGAGAGAGAGAGAGAGAGAGAGAGAGAGAGAGAGAGAGAGAGAGAGAGAGAGAGGTTCCACTGACACCTGATGCAGAGCCGGGGCTGGGAGAGAGAGAGAGAGATCTCCGGACAGCCCCATAGTTACCAAGAACTCTCCACATCCTTTTCCTGCTCTCTCTCTCTCTCTCTCTCTCTCTCTCTCTCTCTCTCTCCCGTCGTCTCTTCCTCTCTCTCTCTCTCTGTTTGACTTCATTACTGCAAGAACGTGACAAAGGGATAAATCCTATGGCGATTAATGGATTAACTGCCCCACGCAAATCATCCCTCCAGTCAAAAGCCCGTTGCCCAAATATTCAATCTCCCCTCTCGACCTGGCCTCTCTAACCGCTCCCCACCCCCCCTTCACTAAGGTTTTATTTCGACCATTTGTCTCTTTTGATAAATTGGGTAAATGGTTTACTTTTAAAGGGGGTGGGGAGAGAATGGGGGTTGACTGGTATGGTTTGATAAATAAAGATTTTGTGGAGTATTGGTAACTAAAGGTTCTTTTTTGTATGATTTTTGGTAAAGGGAGGTTCTGATAAATAATTGTTTTGGTAAAAGGATTCTTTGATAAATATTTTTTTTGGTAAAAGGAGGTTTTGATAAATAGAGGTTTTGGTAAAAGGAGATTTTGATAATTAGGGGTTTTGTTAAAAGGAGGTTTTGATAAATAGGGTTTTGGTAAAAGGAGGTTTTGATAAATAGGGGTTTTGGTAAAAGGAGGCTTTGATAAATAGGGTTTTTTGATAAAAGGAGGTTTTGATAAATAGGGTTTTTTTTTGGTAAAAGGAGGTTTTGATGAATAGGTATTTTGGTAAAAGGAGGTTTTGATAAATAGGGTTTTTTTTGGTAAAAGGAGGTTTTGATAAATAGAGGTTTTGGTAAAAGGTTTTGCTAAATAGGGGTTTTGTTAAAAGGAGGTTTTGATAAATAGGGGTTTTGGTAAAAGGAGGTTTTGATAAATAGGGGTTCTGGTAAAAGGAGGCTTTGATAAATAGGGTTTTTTTTGTAAAAGGAGGTTTTGATAAATAGGGGTTTTTGGTAAAAGGAGGTTTTGATAAATAGGGTTTTGGTAAAAGGAGGTTTTGATAAATAGAGGTTTTGGAAAAAGGAGGTTTTGATAAATAGGGGTTTTTGTTAAAAGGAGGTTTTGATAAATTGGGGTTTTGGTAAAAGGAGGTGCTGATAAATAGGAGTTTTAGTCAAGAGGAGTTTTGATAAATAGCGGCTTGGTAAAAAGAGGTTTTGATAAATAGGGTTTTAGTAGAAAGACGTTTTGATAATTAGGGGTTTTGGTAAAAGGATGTTTTGATAAAAAAAGGTTTTAATAAAGTTTTCTGAAAAACTGCGATTTTGACAACCAGACGCTTTGATAAATTTTGGTCTTGGTAAATACACGTTTTTGAAAAGGACTTCTGTATGAAAATACAACTGAACATAAAGGTATTTTGATAAATAAATATATAAATATATATATATATATATATATATATATATATATATATATATATATATATATATATATATAACTGAGCTACTCGTATCCACAACCCTGGTCATAATTAATTAATTATTTACCTGAGTTTCCCGACGACAATGAATCGTTTCCTTTGTCGAGACTCTTGAAATGATTAATTCTGTATTTCCCAAATTAACTTTGTACTCAGGAAGCGAATGACATTACCCTTCGTTTGACTCATTTCTAATAATTGTCACTGTTAATAATACGAGAATTAGATTAAATATGGTATGTATGTATATATATATATATATATATATATATATATATATATATATATATATATATATATATATATATATATATATATAAACCACCTGTAAGGAAAACCCTTACATTAAAAAAAAAAATTCATTTCTATAATACCCTTGCACATTACAACCACTCCTACCTCCATCTACCCACTTCCTCCTTCTTCTCCCAACCCTTCTCACCCCTCTGGAGAAAAGAATAAAAGAATGAAAAAGAACAAATGAAGAATAAAAAATTTTGGGGAAATCTTCGTCTCCCTCAAAAAGCTTTTAAGCCACGCCAGGTCCAATTCTTCACACACACAGTTACGAGTTCTTGTTAATTAAAACGTTGGGAGAATACCAAAACACTCCTCGGTCATCTCCCCGCAGGCTCGCTCTTAACGTTTCTGTACTTCGGTTGGAAGTGTGTCTATGTTCATGTAGAGTACTGTGTACTTGTTACTCTTTCATGAGGGTGTATCGAGTGTACCTGTGTTTTGGTTGGAAGTGTGAGTCTGTGTTCATGGAGTGTACTGTGTATCGTTACTCTTTCATGAGGGTGTAGCGAGTGTACCTGTATTTTGGTTGGAAGTGTGAGATTGTATCCTTGAGGATATATCTTTATTTTGGCTGAAAACAAGGGCTAGTTTCTTTTGGGGGGGGGGGTGGGGGAGCATGAAGGTACACCTTTATTTTGACTGAGAGCATAAGGGTACACCTTTATTTTGACTAGGAATATGATGGTACATCTTGATTTTACTACGGAGCATAAGCGTCTATACATATAGAAATAATCAACACACAATCACGTGTGGAACAGAAATAAATTTCTGACTCACATCAGGATCGAACCCAGGTCTTCCAATATACATATATATGGAAAAAAAATTATCAAAATTAAAAAAAGGTGACGAAGTTAGAACACCCGGGAAATGCTATCTCTTGGCCCACTTTGCGAGCTAGACAGTTGTCAAATTATTCACGACTCTTGAATTATGGTCTCCAAGACTCAGAATACTTTAAGTCTGCTCTGACAAAAAGTTAGAGAAAAGGATAGAAATAAAATTACCTACGTCAAAAAATAGGTTAGAAATCTCTCTCTTTCTCTCTCTCTCTCTCTCTCTCTCTCTCTCTCTCTCTCTCTCTCTCTCTCTCGATCTAGTTCTTCCTTCCTTTCTGCTTCCTCTTCCGTCTGTTCCTTTCTCTCTCTCTCTCTCTCTCTCTCTCTCTCTCTCTCTCTCTCTCTCTCTCTCTCTCTCTCTCTCTCTCTCTCTCTCTCCTCTCATCTGTAGACTGCCTTCCTAAGCAATCCAAAATCCATATCTTATGGCGTCAGAGAGATTTCAAATCAGTTATTCAGGTCTGTGAATCCAGGTCATTCCAGCCCCGTCCATTTTGATGGAACTACCACGTGAGAGTACCCGCTGGTCAAGGCTGGAATTGACAGAGTCTGGAAATGATCCGGATTCCTGGAATTCTAAGCTGGAAATGTTAAGGTTTTCCTACAGTGTAACGGGGAGAGAGAGAGAGAGAGAGAGAGAGAGAGAGAGAGAGAGAGAGAGAGAGAGAGAGAGGTAGATATTTTTTGACATATTACGAACGATAGGTTATATGGTTAAGGGAAAAAGTCATCTCATGCTGGCTGAGTTTGTTAGTGGCTTTACTCTGTAGATTTTTAGAGAGATTTAATTTTGATGATTTGTTATTGTTTTAGTGAGATGTCTATAGACATGTAATTATATATATATATATATATATATATATATATATATATATATATATATATATATATATATATATATATATATATATATATATATATATATTATATATACATGTGTGTGTGTGTGCGTGCATATGCATCAAGACTATCTACCCCAAAAGCATGACTCTGATGCCAGTACATCACAATTCCCATTCCTTCACCCGGGGTACAATTTAGACCATGACACTGCATCAAGACCCCTGAATGGAACACCTCCCGAGAGAGAGAGAGAGAGAGAGAGAGAGAGAGAGAGAGAGAGAGAGAGAGATGAATGCAACTGCCAGGAGGTTAAAACGAAACAGGAGGATCATAAACAAGAGTCCTTACACCGATGGCCTGTCGAGGGAGAGAGTCCCCGTCTGCAGAGGAGTGGAGGAGGAGGAGGAGGAGGAGGAGGCGGACCTCTGATTTGGGAAATGATCGTCTGTCTACTCCGTTGACAACAGGTTCTGACGGGGGAAAGGAAATGGCTGGAAATGAGCGAATGAATCCTGTGTTTATGGGGTGGGTATTTTTTATTTTTTTTTTAATTTTTTTTAGAATGGATTATCTAGTAGATGGTTTGGAAGCTAAAGCTCTGTTATAATTCTCACGTGTCATCATTTCCTGTTGAAGTTTGCTCTATTTTTCTCACTAATAATAATAATAATAATAATAATAATAATGATAATAGTATGGGTATCGGTATGGGTATGTTACGGGTATGGGTATGGTAAGGATATGGGTATGGTTATGGTAATGATATGGGTATGGGTATGGAACAGATATGGGTATGGGTATAGGTATAGGTATGGGTATGGGTATAGGTATAGGTATAGGTATGGGTATGGGTATGGGTATGGGTATAGGTATGGGTATGGGTATGGGTATAGGTATAGGTATGGGTATTGTACAGATATGGGTATGGGTATGGAACATATATGGGTATGGGTATGGGTATGGGCATGGGTATAGGTATAGGTACGGGTATGGTACAGATATGGGTATGGGTATTGGTATGGAACATATATGGGTATGGGTATGGTACGGATGTGGGTATGGGAATGGGTATAGATATAGGTATGGGTATGGGTATGGTACGGATATGCGCACGGGTATTTCTAGTATTCTGAATAATCGTGAGGATGATCGACGTGAAGCTGAAACTCTATTTTACTTTGTCTTAAGCTTCAAAAGTTCAGGCTCTCATTTGCTCTATATCTCCAGTATTATGAATCAGTAAGACAATAATTTAGATGAAGCAGAAGCTCTATTTACTAATTTTTTAGGCTTCGTCTATATACCCCTCTGCTTTTACTAGTTTTGAACCTTTTTTAAAATTTCTATTTTCATTTTTGTTTTAAAAATGATTGTATCACCCACTTTTATCACTGCTTTTTCTTCTCTATTTTCAATTTCGTGACGTCGAACGGTAATTGACTGATAAATCTGATAGATTTATCGTCATTATAATCTAAACTATCGATGCTAAATTAAGATCCCTACTAAAATGATGTATACTAAAGTTATTCATTATCTAAAAAGGAAAAATCTTTATCATACTTAATCAGGTACTCAGATATTTTCACGCCATCTTCAAACAATCCATATCTGTTTGATTAAGTCTGAAGAAAACAGATAAGACGTCATGACATAACGCTTATCCCCAGAGTAAGAACTTAATCTCTGCAGTGCAATCAAGAATATGAAAAAAATCTTGATAATAATATTCCCCACTACCCCAGAGAACAACGACGCAATCATCTTTCGGATTTCCCGTCAGAATGATATGTGGTTGTCACTGGGTGGCAAACCTCATCGTAAGGTCACTGAGTCTTACACTTCAGTAAAACATGTCGCAAACATGCCGGTAACTAATTATATACATCTCATAAACAGGCTGAAAACAAGTCGACAACTTTAGAACATGTTATAAACATGTCGACAGCTTATTGCATACATGTCATAAACAGGTTGAAAACAAGTCGACGACTGTAAAGCATGTCATAAACGCGTCAACAACTTATTGCATACATATGAACAGGTTAAACAAGTCAGCAACTGTAAAACATGTCACAAACATGTCACAAACATGTCAACAACTTATCGCATACATATAAACAAGATGAAAACGGTCGATGACTGCAGATTGAGAACGACCTTTTGGTAAATGCTGGATAATAGGATGAAGCACTAGTTAGAACTACCAATAAGTCATGGACTTGTATTCAACCTGTCAGTGGTATGTGGGCATTAAGTTGCCGACATGTTTATGACACGTTTTTATTTATACCCTCATGGTCAGTTTTTTTTTTGCGTCTGTTGGTTGTCCAGAGAGAGAGAGAGAGAGAGAGAGAGAGAGAGAGAGAGAGAGAGAGAGAGAGAGAGAGCATAAAAAGATATAGGTAAAAATAACTTAATATTATTGGAAGTTCCAAACGCCTGAAACTCGTTCCCTCGGGGCATCGTATGCACGATGGAAAAATTCGGAATTTTGTACCTGAGAAGAATTTCATTGCAGGACAAACACGGTCGCTTAT
>NC_089750.1:1479207-1509207 GCF_040412425.1 Macrobrachium rosenbergii | reverse complement strand
TTTGACAGAAGCTGGCAAAGAATATAGTGTTCATTTGACAGAAGCTGGCAAAGAATATAGTGTTCATTTGAGAGAAGCAACAGAAGGTAATGAGAAACACAGAGGGGAAGACATCACTTGTTAGAAAAGACACGTTAGATTAATATTCCGCCTCGAAATGATGTAAAACTTCCGAAGTTTGCCTCCGGGGAAGGTTCGAAGTTGGTGTGTGTGACTGATTGGGTGGGTGGGAGGCCTGCCTTAAAACTTCTCTGGTGCAGTTTGTAACTTCTTTGGCAAAGGGAGTTTGAGCATTAGTTTTTACTATCTGTTCAGTGTTTTGGAAAATGTACGCTTTTCATGCACGGGAATGGAGAGAGAGAGAGAGAGAGAGAGAGAGAGAGAGAGAGAGAGAGAGAGAGAGAGAGAGAGAGAGAGAGAGAGAGGGGCATAGCAAGGTTTCTGACTTGTGCTTTCCCTATCTGTTTCTGTGGGTTCATATAGCATACTGCTTCTCTCTCTCTCTCTCTCTCTCTCTCTCTCTCTCTCTCTCTCTGTATATATATCTCTCTATTTCTCTATCTGTTCAGTGTTTTTCATGAACAAAAATGCTAGAGAGAGAGAGAGAGAGAGAGAGAGAGAGAGAGAGAGAGAGATAGAATGGTTTCTGTCTCATTTCCCTGTTTCTGTGGATTCATATATCCCACTGCTCCTCTCTCTCTCTCTCTCTCTCTCTCTCTCTCTCTCTCTCTCTCTCTCTCTCTCTATCTATCTATATATATCTCTCGATCTATCTCTCTATCTTTCTATCTGTTCAGTGTTTTCATGAACAAAAATGCTAGAGAGAGAGAGAGAGAGAGAGAGAGAGAGAGAGAGAGAGAGAGAGAGAGAGAGAGAGCATAGCATGTTTCTGTCTCGTGCTTTCCCTACCTGTTTCTGCGGATTGATTTTATTCCTAGAGACTTGTATTAACAACTAAACCGTAATGGTAACTTCAAGCCATTTTTCAACAAAACATAAGAACTGAGTTAAGTGGCGTCGAGACGAAAACCAATAAATTGAAATGGGTCAAGTATGGCTGATAAGAAGATAGCGTTTTGTCCACAGGCTATCAGATAAGAAAGACAGAGGCTGCACGGCACTCTGGGTCATCGTTTTTTTGCTCTGTTGTGGCTGGTAGGAACATCAGTACAGCTGGGCCACATCTTGACCTTTCTCTAAACACCTCAGAAACTTGGATTTCCTGTACCTTCGGGGGTATTTGGGTCTAGGACTTGCTTCTGATCTAAGCACGGATATCACACGTTGTATTTAAGGTGGGTTTTGTGACCAGTGACCCAATCACTCACAACAGGAATTGACATTAGATTCTGAAGGAAATAAACTTTAAATTCTGTCACGAGCTTGTACCATTATTTTGGTGGGTGCTGTGGCCTTCAGCGAAAGTACTCACAGTAATTGTAAGCTATCAGTCATATCACAGTGTTGTCGAACAGTTCTTCAAGGGAATTTTCTGATTGATGAGTTTGCTGTTGATGGTTATAATAATTCCTAATTCACTTCATGTTCATTAAATCTTTTAAAATTTTCCATCAATCGTACTTTTCTCGCTACTTAATACTGTGTTGAGTATTAGCCCTAACAGATACCATGGTTCACGTCAGTGATGATTATTCATTGCACGAGTTAAATATTTGTCTGCTCACCACATTCAACAAGGATTAATCCTGAATTACTTCTCTTTAAACACTAAATTAAATATGCAGTGACTGTAGTACACTAAACCTCCCGTATTTGCGTTGTCAAGATGCGTGGACTAACCTATTCGCGGATTTCTCAATGGAACATGTACACATTATTCGCGGGAAATTCGCCCATTCGCGGTATTTTTCACTTAGAATTATTCACTAATTACTGCATTTTCATATCATTTTCATGACTAAATGCACTTTTTGCGATAAAACTATTTAAATACTCAGGTATAAGCATTTTTTATTTTTTTATGCTTGAACTATCAAAATAGACGGTTCTAAGTGTTTTTAGAGGTTTTAAGTATTTGAGGATATTAGCTATTCGGGGGGGGGGGGCGTTGTGGCATGCATCCCCCGCGAATACGGCGGATTCACTGTAAATGCATTACCTTGCAGCTTATAAAAATGGAAGATATCTATCAAAAGAGTTCCTTGAACCAGTTAAGATGAAATGCACACCGCCCACCAGACCCAGTTTTGCTAAGCAAGGCTGGCACAACTATTAACCAGCTGTTACACTCAAACTCTACCATTGTTAAGTTGTAAAACCACCTCCTTTTATTTGAAACATTTACTTAGATTTTTATCTATATGCTTATAAATTTTTAAAATGTATTTTTTCTTTTATAATAACTGTTTTTTTTTCTTTTTGTATTTCCCGTTGCTTTCTGTTGTTGCTTTCAAATGAACGTCATACTCTTTGAAGCTTGAATTGCAAGTCAGTGGCCCCTGTGGTGGGCTTGTTCCATATGAATAGGGTTAATCTTATAAATAATAATAATAATAATAATAATAATAATAATAATAATAATAATAATAATAATAATAATATTTCTTTTTTTTGTTGATGTAACCTATCAATGAATTTGGTCATTAAATGTAGTTACATTTGAGAATGGCTATCTAATAACTTTTCTTCATATTAATCCAAGAATTTCAACTTCATTTTCATGAAATTTAAAGCGACCCAATAAAGTACCACTAAATAAATGAATATATATATATACACACACATACATATACATATATACACATATATATATATATATATATATATATATATATATATATATATATATATACACACACACACACACACACACACACACACACACACACATATATATATATATATATATATATATATATATATATATATATATACATAACCACAGGTGAAAAATAAGAAATATATGTAGGTCCTGACTGGTTTCGACTTTATTTCCAAAATTGACAGAAAGAATGGTAGGTCTGACCGGTTTCGACTTTATTTCCAAGCCATTCGTCAATGGCTTGGAAATAAAGTCGAAACCGGTCAGACCTACACCCCTGTTTCTTATTTTTCACCTGTGGTTATGTGTGATAAATGAATCACGTACAAAAAGTGATAATAATCATATATATATATATATATATATATATATATAATATATATTATATATAAAATATATATATATAATACAGTATATATATATATATATATATATATATATATATATATATATATATATATATATATATATATATATATATATATATATATATATATATACATATAATACATATAATGTGAGTGTGTGTATGTGTGTTATACACTACCATCGACGCAAGGCATAATTTATTCATGATTTATCAATTTATTCAATCATTAAGCAAACTTTACTTAACAGCGTCATTCTATCACTCTTGAGATCCGTTTATAAATAACAATTATTATCTCTTAAATTTATCATGAGGCCTAAAAAGACAATAACGCGAAGCGAATAAAAGCAAGTAAAAAATGCGCCGAAGTTTCTTCGGCGCAATCGAGTTTTCTGTACAGCCGCTACAGCGTATAATCAAGGCCACCGAAAATAAATCTATCTTTCGGTGGTGTCGGTATAATGCTGTAGAGCAGCGGCCCATGAAACTTTACTCACGGCCCTGTGGTGGCCTATCCTATATCGTTGCCAGAAGCACGATTATGGTTAACTTTAACCTTAGATAAAATAGAAACTACTGAGGCTAGAGGGCTGCAACTTGGTATGTTTGATGATTAGAGGGTGGATGATCAACATACCAATTTACAGCCCTCTAGCCACAGTGGTTTTTAAGATCTGAGGGCGGACAGAAAAAGTGCGGACAGAATAAAGTGCGGACGGACAGACAAAGCCGGCTCAATAGTTTTCTTTTACAGAAAACTAAAAAAAACATAACAAATGGCCTTCTATAACATTTCAAAATTAAAGTAAGATTTCACGATTTGCAACTTTCGTAATTAGACGAAGATGGTCATCATTTATCTATGTAATCTCCGAGACCTAAAAATAAAAGATATGGGACCTATTTATGTCAGAGGTAATCAGTTAATAAAAGGAGCCCACGTCTCTTCCACAGTCCTGATAAACAGTGCTTTGTCTTATCGGTGAACCTTGAAAAGATATCAGTCCCTACTTCTGACAAGAGTCCAATGACGAAATGGGCCTTCCCAGATATATAAATGAGTTTGAGGCACAGAGGGAGATAAACTATTATTATTATTATTATTATTATTATTATTATTATTATTATTATTATTATTATTAACAGTAGCAATATAAGCTAGTATTATCTTTCATTTCATTATTATTATTTTCAGATCTCAACTATCATTAATGATAATTATCAATTAATATTATTACGTGGATGGAAGAATCATATGTTGCCCATAGGGGCAGCTTCCCCTTCTGTCAACATCCATTACCTTTGATCCAAACAAATGGCACTTCAAGATAACAAAGCCATAACATTTTACATAACGTTCAAGGACTCACGATCTTGTTTCGTAAGCAATGGCTTGTTTTCCCACCTGATATCACTGATCTTGTGATCTCCACTTGTCTAACAGATCTGCCACGAGATGTTGAGGCTCAGCCACAAGGGCTTTCGAGGATATGTTCAGATTTCAAGGCCTTGTCTCTCTAGACAAATTTCTTCTTCAAAGAGCTGCCTTAATAGGTAAGTCCTTGTCAGTCACTGAACGAACACCTGCCTAGTGATTAAATACTGCAGCATATCCCCCAAGCCTGTGTCTTTTTTTATACATACTGCATATTTAAGTCTATTAGGTTGGGATGGGGTGGGTTTGGTGGAGGCTTACTATCTACAATTTTCCTGAGGTATGGTGCAGCAAACCCAATATGGTGACCATAACCCTCATAGCCTGTTTTTTATATACTTACAGCATATTTACCCCTATTAGGTTGGGATGGGATTGGATTTGGAGAGGTCTACTAACTATAGTTCCAGCAACCCCATCAATACTCAGGTTAGGATGGTCCAGCAAACCCTCAGGTATGGTAACAATACAATAGCATTTTTTTCACAAGATTTACCCCTATTAGGTTAGGATGGGGTTGGATTTGGAGAGGTTTACTATCTATAATTCTCCTCAGGTATGGTCCAGCAAACCCCATATGGTAACAATACATAGTATTTTTCACAAGATTTACCCCTATTAGGTTAGGATGGGGTTGGATTTGGAGAGGTCTACTAACTATAGTTCTCCTCAGGTATGGTCCAGCAAACCCCATATGGTAACAATACATAGCATTTTTCACAAGATTTACCCCTATTAGGTTAGGATGGGGTTGGATTTGGAGAGGTTTACTATCTATAATTCTCCTCAGGTATGGTCCAGCAAGCCCCATATGGTAACAATACATAGTATTTTTCACAAGATTTACCTCTATTAGGTTGGGATGGGATTGGATTTGGAGAGGTCTACTAACTATAGTTCTCCTCAGGTATGGTCCAGCAAACCCCATATGGTAACAATACATAGCATTTTTCACAAGGGATATCCTTGCAAGCCTTGTAAATCAGTTGCAACTTTCTTGAAATCACTTTTCTTATTGATCATCTCTGAATATGGATTTGTGTCGTAATACTAACCATTTGTTTCGTTCCAAGCCTATTAACCTTAACAAATCATGAAAGTGTAAGAAATAAAAGCTTCCAGCATTTTTAACGTCCATTCCCACTTGACTTTCCATCTTCTTCAACCTCTGCTGTAATTTCTCCTCTCATTTAAGGCCAAATCTTTCAGGCCATTTCTACTAGAGTTTGACAATGTGGCTCAGCAGTCTAGTTATACTGTTCAAATTCATATATTTTTCTGAGTGGGTTAGCTATTTTGCATATTGGTCTCTATAATTATGCAAATGAAGGTTCCTTTGTCCTAGCTTTGGGACAATGTGTAATGTCTCTCAATGGCCAGTTTTGCTACCCAAATCTTCTCTAATATTAGCATCACTCTTGAGCTGAAGGTGAATATCCTCAGCCACATCATTAAAACTCATGCCACTCACCACTCACTAGAAGTTAAAATTCAATTGCATTGACCAACCAAGAGCATGACTGAATCTCCAATTACATCGGCTGTAGATATTTACCATTAGCTCTTACAAAACAGATAGTTGTCATAATATTGTGCTGCAATGTCTTGATCTCAGTTCACTTTCTAATACAGGGACAATGGAAAATGGGTGTGCAAGTTGTTTGCTGACGAAAAGTTGTACGTCTATGGACACAAAGTAGGGACTAAGCATACAACTGGACATTACACCATAAATTCCCAGAAGCCAATCACTGCTGACATTATGGAACGAGCTCTGAAGCACTTGACCAGGTAAATTTCTTTGTTGAACTTTAGTTTTGGTTTACTGGCATTCATTTGTGGTGGTGTTTTTTACGATTAAATTTCAAGCGCAAACATACGTATGGCTTGTTTTGAGTGTGCCTTTTCATTTCCATATAGGAGGGTGTTAATTCTGGCTTCTGTACTCTTCTAGAAGGGATTGTAGTGCAGTACTTCAGGTTTCATTACATTCAAAGGGTCTGTTCACCCATGTCGCTCATAATCAGTTTAGGATGTGTCTATACTACAGTAAAACACTAAGATCTTAAACACATCAGACACTTATCACATGCATGTCACAAACACGTTGAAAATAAGTTAACTACCACAAGGAGAGAACAAACCTTTGGCAATTCTGGATTACATGGAACCTATAAGTTGCTGACTTGAAATCTATCTATTTTTGATGTATGTGCTATAAGCTGCCGGTGCGTATTTATGACAAGTTTAACTGTAGTGTGGTTGCATTCACATAGGGCTTTACCTTGGGTTTCAGAGCATTCAGAAGTTCACTTGACCAAATTAAATAGTAATCTGCTTGTATAGTACATCCAGGATCATTGTTCTTTGAAATAATTTGATCTGAAACATCCATATTATCAGCTGGTATAGATTCACCGTTTTGGTCCGGTACACTTGGTACCTTAATTCATCTAATTCCTTTAATCTGACAACTTCTCTATTGCCAGCTATTATAAATAAGGCGGCTGCCGGATTTCATAACTTTTAGAAGCTCATCATCAAAATGATTTCATCTTAAATATCTCTTATTCTCAGTCACTACTGCCGCACTAGTGTACTTACTCCAAATTTAAAATTTGCAGGCGATTCCCTCCTTACCACCTCAGAATTAGAGAACGAGATGGTGAACTTTGGTTTTTCAAACCTGACGGTGATGTTGGGCTTGATTTCAAGGTAAGTCTTTCTCCTCTTCCATTAGTTTAAAATTTGTATGTATAATCAGTCTTTCAAATTCATTTTTGAAAACTAGAGGTTCACTTGACTTACTTTAATTTTGTAAAGCTTGATGATGCTTCCCCAAATGAGAATACCCTGAATCTAGCTTCAAAATTTATCAGGGACCACTGTTCTGACGAACAACACATGCCTTCTAAGCCTTGCTGAGCCTTTATCATTATCATTTGTTGCTATTTTCATTTGGATGCCAAATTATTCAGGCAATCATATAAAACTTCATAACCTCCAACAATGCGGCAGATGCTAATTTTAGCACTTACTAAGCCTTTATCATTAAGATGTATTGTCATGTGGATTAGAATACCAAATGCCTTAGGAAGTCAAATAAAGCTTGGTAACATCCAATTCTTTTGCAGGTGTGTGAAAAGGGAACACCAAAGTATCAAGCTATCGATGAGATTTATCGACCATTTGATGAAGTGAACGGTCCAATGAGCAGGTATGTGATGATTCCAGCTGATGACAATGACCCTTGCCCTTTTCCCGACTTGAAGACGAAATACCCTTACCAGTATTATTTACTAGACTGTCCACACCATGCAGTCACTGATGGACTTTCTGCTACGACGTTTGCGAGTCAAATACCAAATATGCTACGCACCGTCTTGGAGGGTAAACAGATAGACGACTCTCCATTAGGCGAGTACATATCCAATGAAGAGTGCATAAGTCTTTACGAGCAATATGCAAAAGAACTTCTTCAGAATCCTGAGGAGCTAACACACCTGAAAAACGAGATTTCAAGAGCAAAAAAGCAGCCACTCCTTTTCGAAGCTTTTCCACCGCCAAAGACGGAAACACCTTGTACCCGACATATCAAGACGGCATTGGATGAAACTTCTGTCAAGAAAATCTTGGGAAAGTGCAAGGAGAGAGGAATCACTTTTGGAAATGTCTTTCAAGGTATTACAACAACTGCCTTGGTAGAATTGGTGCAGGAAGCTGGGGTGAGGAAAGATGCCTATGACATTAGCGTATTTTACACAGCTGATATACGCCGTTACTTGAAGAAGCAAGCCAAACTGGTCTTGGGACTACACATGAGGAAAATGACTGCAGCATATTCTGTTGATGGAAATGTCAGGGATCAGTTCTGGAGTAATTGCAGAAAGATTCAATTGATGAATCAAGAGCTCCTGAAAAGGAAGTCCATAATCAAACAAGAAGTTGTTCATCAATTACATTTTCCATACACTCCGCCTGAGGATTTCTACAAATCTAAACCTGAATTAATAGCTGATTTTCAGTACAATAACATGGGGAATTTGGGAGACTTTGGCAGCAATGAACAAGTCATTTTTACAAGTGCAGAAAATTACTTCCAAATACATCTTTCCAAGTTTCCATTTTATCATCAGCTCCTCAGTTTTAAGGGAAATGTGATAAGCATTCTCAGTTACGCTACAGATTCAGTATCGGATCAGACAGCTTCAGCTCTTGTCGAGAAAATGAACTGTCTTTTCAAACACTTCAGTGAATAGAATGACATGCTTGGGTAATTCTTGGATATACTTTTAAGGAATTTTTTTACTGTATGTTTTGTTTACACGACATATGACATAAACTGGAAATGGAGGGTTATGGAATTTAGGCTGTCAAGCTAAGTGCTGGAACACTTGGACCACTCTGTGCTTAAGGCAGTGAAAAGGAGTCGGAGTATTTAGGCAGCAACATAAAAAGATCCACAACACAAAGATGACGTACGAAGGCCTAAGTGTGGAACTGAGAGGATACTTTTATGTAAGTTTGCTTAGTTACAAGTTAAGAGGGAGTTAGGAGACTGTCATGTATGCCTCGTGTTAGCGCAAGATGTTGTTTAATTACTGTGGGAAATCCCTTATTGTGAACGTGTTCACACTGAGTATTGCTAAGTATTGCTATGCATACACAAATTTGCAATTCTGTCCTCTGTCCTCTGTCCTCTTTAAACTGCCTTATACTACCTCATAGACTAAGATTTTGTTAGTTCTACCTCATGTAATAAGATGCGAGTTTTATTGTTTACTAAGCTCTGATATTTATGACTTCAGCGTATTGTCCAGTGCTGACCTGCGCTGTTACACAAAGAGACAAGCCAAACCTGTTTTGGGGCTACACATAAGGAAAATGACTGCAGGATATTCTGTTGATGGGAACGTCAGTGACAAATTCTGGAATGATTGCACTAAGATTCAATAGCAGACTAAGAGCTCCTCAAAAGCAAGTCCATAATCAAACAATTAGTTGTTCATCAATTACATTTTCCATACATACCACTTGAAGATTTTTATAAGTCTAAACCTGAGTTGGCTGATTTTCAATACAATAACTTGGAGGATTTGGGAGACCTTGGCAACATCGAACAAGTTATTTTTACAAATGCGGGAAATTACTTCCAAATACACCTTTCCAAGCTTCCATTTTATCATCAGCTCCTCAGTTTTAAGGGAAACGTCATAAGCATTCTCAGTAATGCAAAGGATATAGTAATGGATCAGACAACCTTGTTGCTTGCGGAGAAAATAAAGTATCTTTTGAAACACTTCTTGTATAGATGGGCATGTTTGGGTAATTCTTGGATATAATTCTAGAGATGGTTTTTAATGTAACTTCTGTTTACACTACATATGATATGAATTTGAATTTGAGGGTTATTGAATATAGGATGTTTAGCTAAGCACTGGAACACTTGGACCACTCAGTGCTTAAAGCAGTGAAGAGGAGTTGGAGTATTTGGACACAAGATGAAATTATCCACATCATAAAGAAAATGACGTACAAAGACCTAAATGTGGAACTGGGAGAAAACTGGTATATACTGTTTTTAGTTAAAAATTAAGGGGGTAGGAGATTGTCATTCCTGTATGCCTCATGTGTCAGCTCAAGATGTAACTTACCTAGTGCGGGAAATCTCGTGTAGTGAATGTGTTCACATCTTGAGTATTGTTAAGTATTGCTATTTATATACAAGTATCGTAATTTTGTTCTCATGTTTGTTATTGATTTCTATCTAAACGACCTCAAACTACCTCGCAGACTATGATTCTGTGAGTTCTACCTCATGTAATAAGAGGCGACTTCCTCTCGTCTGCTAAACTCTGATACTCATGTGTTTTGAGTTGTGTCATTTACACGCTCATGAGCTTGTTGCTATCTCCTATTGCTTCCTGCTGCGATGTAATCACCATAATAAACCACAGAAAAAGACTGTCTTGAATTTTCCACCTACATCCAGGATATTGTGGCGACAAGTTGGATTAAGCAGTCAACAACTCGGGTAAATATTAGGAGGAGTAAAAGGTGGTAAATGTGACTGATATAAACCCAACAGAGAACATTTTACTTTTAATCTCCTCATCTAGAAAACAGAACAAAAGACGTCTGGTGCCTGTGTTGTTTCAGATGTTAGTCGTGGAAGGAGAAAGTAGAGCAAGTAACTGGACAAGATTAATAAAACATGTGTGATTTAATATAATGAGAATTCTGAAATCATACTGCCATTTCATGTAAACCTTGTATACGCATAAGGAAACTCACAAGACAGTTTGTGCATACTAAGTTCGTTTATTTCTTTATATTCTCCTATTGCAGTTGATGTGAGAGAAACAGTGAAGACCATATAAAATGGCTACGCATGATCAGATTCCTAAGGTTAAATAGGTTAATCCAAAAGGCATATAAATTCGGTAACCTTTTTGGCATGAAGACAAATAATGTTCATATTTTATCTGCTATTGCATTTGAAAATAAGGCGCTCAGAAGAATACTAGGAATTAATTGGAAGGATAGGATATCAAATAACAAAAAGAAGTAACGGGTGTGCAGCCGGTCGATGAGTATGTTAGGTCCCCACGCTGGAAGTGGCTAGGCCATGCGAATAGAAGACGGGGAATAGTACGAGATGCACTAGGGTGGATTGCCCTTGGTAGAAGAGGTAGAGGTAGGCCAAAGGAGACGTGGTTGAGGACAATGAGGTGGGAAGCAGGAGATGAGTGTTAGGGAGATCTTTAGGAGTTAGCCCAGGTTAGAATGTGGTGGCACGAGTTCATCGAGGGCCTGTGCGTCCCCGTGTGTGCCACAGGAAATGACTGATTGATTGACTGATTGATTTATTCGCTACACTTTAAAGCGATGCACCAGAAATCTTGACTGACTTAGTGACTGAATGACTGTGAGCAATCTGCATTAGATCTTCCCAGGTCACTGACACTGGACTTTCGCACCAAAAGTAAACGACAGAAATGAGAGAAAATAAAACAACAAATTAACAGGGAGACATCCGCAACCACCCTCAAAAGGACAGTTTGGGTGACGTCAGGGAATGAGTTTACAAAACAGAAGGATCTCGAAGAAAAATTTTGCCCACTTTAGAAGGCGCTTGAAGTTTCTAACAATTTCGTGAGATTTAGAAAATATGTCTCTTTGTTTTCTAGGTTCCATTGCAGCAATTACCCACCCTCGTCAGCCGACTAGACTCTAAACCTCACCAGAAGGGGATAAAGTCATCATCAGTTATACAGTACATGTATGATACTGATGGTATTATTTAAATAACCTTGTTTAAGACACACAGACAAATATACATACATACATACATATAAATAAATATATATATATATATATATATATATATATATATATATATATATATATATATATATATATATATATATATATATATATATATATATATATATATATATATATATATATATATATATATATATATATATATATATATATATATATATATATATATATATATCCTTAGAAGACAGAGCTGCAGCTCTAGGTACATCTCATCAGGGGAACCATAGGGAAAGGCATCGTACTCAGGTACATTTATTTTGCCAACGTTTCACGCCTCATAGTCGCATCCTCAAGGCTAGAATAAAGATACAAACGAACTTTAAAACCAAGCACTGCATAATCCATTAAAATTACGCAATATTTAATAAAATTCAACGAACATCAGCATGTAGAAAATTTGAAAATAACTTATGAACATCTTAAAGCAGGAAATTATGCTAAACATAAAAAATATGTACAAAAAAATCTGTAAGATTCTAAAAACAGTAAAATTACATAAAACACTGAAAGAGTAAGGCCATTCTGTACCTTATCCTCTCAAAAGTCGGGCAGTGACTGGAAGAATTTCGTGAAAACAAACAACGCACCTTAGGTGATAAACAACTGAAGATAAGGGGATTGTGTATTTAAAGATGGAACTATCTTTTTTTATCATAATGGACTCCAAGACTGTCAGGTCGTTTTCATTATGTACTTGACCTATAATTCCAAAGTCCGCATCATCAATATATGTTTTACATAACTTAGGATGGTTCCTAATATTTGATTGTTCGGGATTTGTTAACCTACTGCCTGTTCTAAAACTTACGCCCCAATGAGAATCTATTCTTACTTCGAGTAAGCTCCTCGCACAACCCACAAAAGTCCCGTGATCACATTTCGGCCGCCTATATTTATTTGTAAACAACATTAGATTTTAGAAGAGGACTAAGGCGGTCTTTCGTTTTGAACAGAGATCCGATCGTTAATGGATTTTTTGGAACGATTTTAAGGTTCAAGGCCGGGAATAATTGTCAGGGACTTTTTTCTGAAAAGGTCACCATGAAAAAAAAAAAGGGAAGCTCGCAAACATGTTTAATTTTGGTTCTGTCAGAACCGATGGTACCACCTTGAACCTAGCATCTGGCATTTTCCTAAGTACTTTAAACAACAGCTTGTCTGGGAAGCAGTTATTTTTAAGATATTGGGAAAGCAAGTTAATCTCCCCATTAGAAGTAAACCAATTAGAGGCATGGTTGAAGGCCCTGTGGAGGAGAGTTGAGATAGTACTGAGTTTAAAATTATGAAAACAAGAACTATAAAGGTTGATACCTAACCCAAATAAAAGTCTTTTTCCTAAAAACACCGGACCCTAAAGCATCTAGAAAAGGAATCTTGTTATTTTCTTCTTCATCAAGCGTAAACCTAATATTAGGGTGTAGGGTATTGACAAACTCTGAGAACTGCTCTGCATTAAGCTTGTTCCGGAAGAAGGCGTTTGCAGAAAAACGTATAAAACTGAATGCTAATTCTGCTTATATTTATCAACAACATTCATACATGTTTCTGCAATTTGAATGGGTAGGATTCCGTATCTCTTATGGTTAAGTATATGGTTTAAGTTTGTGACTGCTTGATTCCGGATTATCCTGGATTATCTTTCTGTTTATTACCCTTTGACAACTGACCATCTGGTATTCTTGTTCTTTCCGTTTACTTTGTAACCTTTTAATCTGTACCTCATTTGTGGCCAGGCGATGCGTTAATAAACGTGAAAGCGCTTGTTACCGAACTTCTGCCTGTCATTTTCTGTGGGATTAGCTTATACACTGAAGTCACGTACATCTACCGTGATTTTTAAAGCAAAGTTCGTTATATAATCGTAATAACTGACTAAGTAGCACTGGATACTTTAAAACATTTCTCTGAATCAGAAGATCTGTGACTGACGAATATTCTATTTTTAGGTGCTTATAGAATGAAATAAGTGGAAATGGGTATTTCAGCCGGGTCTTCTGATAAAGCACTGGGTTCACTTTTTTTTTGGTTTCATACTATTGATAAGACGGTGGTTTTTCCCAGTCACTACCAGATACGATGGACGAATGTTACATTATGTCTTTGTGCAACTCTCCTGCGACGGTTATTGCCGAAAGGCTCGCCAACACGGCTGGGATTCTTACCAGAAGCGTCTCAGAAGCTAGGATTTCCGATCTCCTCCAACGTTTGTGGACTGTGGTTTTTCTATAATCCAAGTCATTGTTAACAAGTCATTGTTAAGGTGAGTCTTGTGGTCTTGAAGCAAGCATTTTTTTTTTTATACCTGACACTGAAACCGGTAGCAACAGAGCGCAAGAGAAGAAATAGCATGTGGCAGAGAATGAAGATGGTTAGATGGATGTGTGGAGTGACAGAAGTGAATAGGATCGAGAATGAAAGAATAAGGGGAAACTAAGTTAAGTTAAGTATACCTTAGTTTTACCAGACCACTGAGCTGATTAACAGCTCTCCTAAGGGCTGGCCCGAAGGATTAGACTTATTTTACGTGGCTAAGAACCAGTTGGTTACTTAGCAACGGGACCTACAGCTTATTGTGGAATCCGAACCACATTATAGCGAGAAATGAATTTCTATCACCAGAAATAAATTCCTCTAACTCTTCATCAGCGGTCGGTGGAATTGAACTCTGGCCCATCGAGCGACAGTCTGAAGCTCAACCGACTCAGCCAAGGGAGAGATTTACTACAGTGGGAGAACTATCAAAGAAGGCCCAGGAAAGAACACTGCCGTGGTATGGCCATGTGATGAGAAGGGGAGAGACATATGTAGGGAGGAGAGCGATGCAGATGGAGGTGCCTGGTGGGAGAGAGAGAGAGAGAGAGAGGAAGACAGAAGAAGAAGATAGGTGGAAACATGCAGTCAGAGGAGATCTGAGAGACAAATTACTATCAGGGAACGATGTATGTGATCGAACCAGGTGGAGGAAAGTCGTTAGAAACATCGACCCTGCGTGGCAGTTGGCGAGGATGGAGAAAAAGAAGATTAAAACCTGTGGCAAATATACAAATATACTTTAAATCCTATCAGGAGCTTGTAACATTGTTTTGGTGGATGCTGTGGTCTTGAATGAAAGTACTTATGATAATTATGTAAACGAAGGATAGGGGACTGCACAATTCAAGGGAAAATGGGAAAACGAGTCTACTGGGCGAGTTTAAAGAGATTGGGACTTTCAATCGCATCACAAATTTGGCGAACAGTTCTCCAAGGGAGTTTTATGATGCGATCGCTGACAATGATAATGACAAGTACTAATCTATGTCATAATCATTATATTTTCGTATTCTGTTACCACTGGTATCTTTCCACTAATTCGTATGGTGCTACATTTTAATCTCGGTAAGTACCCTCTTTAAAATGTACCACAACAGGATCAAAAGTTTTAATTTGCAATTATGAACGATGAAAATATTTACCGACAGCACCTTGAACAGATATAGATGGAAAGTAGAACTTCAAACAGGTCGACTTTTTGCTTAGCAAGTCTCCGCCCTCTTTCCTACAGGTATTGTGATTAAAGCAGAGTTGTACAGTTTGAATAATAATAGGCTAGTTATTTTTCTGTAAAAGGAAAGTATTGTGCCGGCTATGTCTGTCCGTCCGCCCTCAGATCTTAAAAACTACTGAGGCGAGAGGGCTGCAACTTGGTATGCTGATCACCCACCCTCCAATCATCAGACATACCAAATTGCAGCCCTCTGGCTCAGTAGTTTTTGCTTTATTTAAGGTTAAAGATAGCCATAATCGGTTCAGAGTTTTATGGGCCGTGGCTGAGGCCACCACCGGACCGAAAACTGGATTGCGCCGGAGAAACTTCGGCGCATTTTTTACTCGTTTCTATTATTTAGAAAATTGTAAGCAAGCAAACAAAGAATATGGTAATTAAATGTGAATATTCCTTGACAGTGTTTATTTTTATTATTTTCCTCGATAAGAATCTACTAATTCCAACTGCTTTTTCACTACATTTTAGTAAAGCGATGAATAAAGAACCACCAACTTGCCCCATAATCATCCGCAATTTGTCAAATTGCTTCGATTATTAAAAAAAAAAAATGATTCACTTAACACATCAATTTTTATTTGATGAGAGTCGTCTCATCATTCCTAAGATACAAATAAAATTCACATTTATTTCTTATTTATTTTTACTCGAAGCCTAAAGAGCAAATTAAAAAAAAAACAATAAACGACTTTTCATATTGTTGCTGATTCAAGATAAGAGTTTACTGTCCGACCCCCCCCTTTTTTTTTTTTGGATTACGCTGGTCAACTTTCATTGATGTACTCTTTGAACCATTAATAGTATATCGTTATAAAACCAAGCATCGTTACCATAGTCAAGATGAACAGTGTTTTAACCCTGAAGTGATTAAAATGATCCCTCTCTCTCTCTCCTCTCTCTCTACAAGAAAACTTACAATTGCCTGACATCATGAAATAGGATATATATATATATATATATATATATATATATATATATATATATATATATATATATATATATATATATATATATATATATATGAATATATATATATATATATATAAATATATATATATATATATATATATATATATATATATATATATATATCTTGATTGATCTCACAAGTATAAGTTATCTTGCAGTGAGAAAGAGATAGATGGCATTTTAATCAACTCAGGGTTAAAAACAGAACACATAGCACTGCTGTTTATCTTAAGTATGATGACGATGCTTGCTTTTCAGGACGATGTACTGTTTATGGTCCAAAGACTACACCAGGAAAAGATTAACAAGCGGAATCTAATGAAGAAAAAGTGGCAGATAACAAACTCTTATACTGAATTAAAAACAATATGGAATGCCATTTATTATGTTCTTTTCATTTGCATTTTAGGCTCCAGTTATCATTGTTATCATTGCTCAGAAAATGAACCCTATTCATATGGAACAAGCCCACAATGGCAGTGACCTGAAATTCAAGCTTCCAAATAATATGGTATTATTATTATTACTACTACTACTATTATTATTATTATTATTATTATATTATTATGTTGTAAACATGTACAACCTCCCCTTCTGTTAGTGTCCATGGAATATTTCAGATATATTAATTGACATAATTCTTCAGGAAAATTTTTAATGATCAAAACTGCAGACAGGTTATTTTTCTATATGATTACCCATTATAACTTTGGATTGATAAGAGGCAGAATGTGAATGAACATGATAATAATCACGCATCATTAAGCTTTAATTAAGTAATGAATGTTGAAAAGTAATATACATACACACACACACACACACACACACACACACACACATATATATATATATATATATATATATATATATATATATATATATATATATATATATATATATATATATATATATATATATATATATATATGTGTGTGTGTGTGTGTGTGTGTGTGTGTGTGTGTCTGTCTGTGCGTGTGTATCTCTATATAACATTCAGGATCTGAAAATTAAAGTAGTTAATGCTCAGATAACTATCGTTCAGGAAATTGCTAATTACACTCGAAACAATAAGTGCGGTCATGTTTTCAACCCACTAGCAAATTAAGCAAAAGACTTTCAATCATTAACAAATGTCTAACTTCATTATTTAAGATGTATATAACTTCCTTCAGTGGCAAAGACCACTCTCCATCCTCCTTTCTCTTCATCCTTCACTTTCTGTTTCCCGGAAAGCCGTTTCTGTCAGTGATTCTGATTCTGAAGATTTCCTGTCGTCTAACAGACCTACCACGAGATGTTGAGGCTCAACAACAGGATATTCCGAGGATTTGATCATCTCGCATCGCCTTTTTTCTCTAGACGAATCTCTTCTTCAAAGACCTGCCTTAACAGGTAAGACTTTGTCCTCCAGTGACTTAAATATTTTCATTATCTCCCATAGCCTCTGTTTTCCGATATGAATACATCATAAAGGCCCTTATTGGGTTGGGGTGAGGGGGGGGGGGAAGATTCAATGTCCATGATTATCCATGTTAGGTTGGGCTGGGTGGGGGATGAGGTTCAGTGGGTGTGATTATCCTTAGGCATGCACTGGCAAACCCCATATGCTATCCAAATATAGTATTACAACAAACCCCCGTATTCGCGGTCTCACTATTCGCGGGCTCACGTATTCGCTGATTTCTCTATGGAATGTATCTACCTATTATTCGCGGAAAATTCGCCCGTTCGCGGTATTTTTCACTGAGAAATATTCACTAATTACTGTATTTTCATATCATTTTCATGACTAAATGCACTTTTTGTGATAAAACTATTAAAATACTCGGTATAAACATTTTTAGAGTTTTTTTTTTAAACTATCAAAATAGTCAGTCCTAAGTGTTTTTAGAGGGGTTTTAAGTATTCACGGATTTTAGCTATTCGCACGGGGGTGGGGTGGGGGGCCAGTATGGATCCCCCGCGAATACGGGGGGTTTACTGTATTCATAAAAGATAAATTCCTAAGCCTCTTTGCCATAACAAATTATGAAACTGTAGGATGGATGGATGTATGATATTTAGGGCAAAAGCCCAGGCACTGGGGCCAACAAGGCCATTCAGCGCCGTAATGGAAAGAAAATAAATTTTAAAAGTTTTTCACATTAATAAATAAAATGAAGTGATGTGACCAATAAATAAGGGCTGTTAATGAATGATTATATACATAAAAAAAAATTAATGTCATTAAAATTCTACTTTGTAATAAATTATTAAATAAAATTAAATATCGTTAAAATTTTTAATACACTTTAAAAAAGAGATGATAGCAGAAATTATCTCCCAAAATATCAGATCAGCTTCCTGAAAATATCCTTTTTGGTTTTATCTGGGGCATTCCCACTGTTAGTGTCTGTCACAGTAAGCACACTCTGGAGATGAAACTGTCCATTAACAGCTTTTCCTTTTTCTTTTCACACATTCCCACTTGGCCTGTCCATCTTCAACTTTACCTGCTGCAATTTTCGTCTTTCACTCAAGACCAAATCTTTTGGGCCACTTTTATGAAATTTTGACAATGTGACTCAGAGGTCTCGTTGTATATTGACATTTTATCCAAGTGGGTCAGCCTCTCTCACCTGTGACCTCTTCATAAGCATGCAAAATGTACTAGGTACCTGGGTTCTAGCTTTGGGACAATGTGTAACGCCTCTTAATGGCCAGTTTTGCCACTTGAAACCTATCTTATATCATGAAGCTTTTTTTTTTTAGATGGAGATAAATATCCACAGCTGACATCACGGAAGCTTATACTGCTCACCACTCACCAAAAGGAACAGTTCAAACACGTCAACCAGCCAGGAGTGAGTAGGCATCTACAGTACAATCGTCTCGGCTGCAGATGTTTCCCGTCGGCTCTGGAAAACCGACAAGTGTAATGATCCTGCAATATCTCGGTCTCACTTCACTCTCTATTGCAGGGACAATGGCAAATGGGTGTGCAAACTGTGTGATGACGAGAAACTGTACATTTATGGCCACAAGGTAGGAACCAAACACACAGCTGCATATTTGACCATAAATTCCCGGAAGCCCATTACTGCAGATGTCATGAGACGGGCTCTGAAGCACTTGCACAGGTAAAGTTGCTTGTTAAACTTTGAGTTTTAGTTTAGTGCTTTTTATTTGTGGTTTTTTTTTTTTTTTTGTAACGACTAAATTTCCAGTGCAAGAATAGGCATGGTTTTTATCAATGTGTGCTTTTCATTTATGCATATAAGGCAGTGGTTCTTAACCAGGGGTGCTCGCACCCCTTGGAGGTGCGAAGCCAGTTCCTAAGGGGTGCAAGATGCCTAAGAATAATTAAAGCAAATTGTATTTTTATATATACATGGTATTTTTCTGCAAAAAATAGAATAAAATAAGATAAATAAATAAATAATAATAATAATAATAATAATAATAATAATATTATTATTATTACGTATTATTATTATTTTCTTATTTCAGCAATTCATGGGGTGCGAGAACTGACTGCTGATTTGAATGAGGTGCACGCAAAGAAAAAGGTCAAGAACCACTGAATTATAAGCGGATAATTCTACCTCTTGTACTTGAAAAGACGATCTGCCATTTTGCTTTTCTGCGAAGTACCCATTTTAGTTGGCATGCTCTTAGCCGAGAAAATATATATATATTTGTACAGGAATATCTGAAAGCATACATATTACTGTGTATTAAATATTGCATGCTTTCTTTTGCTCTGCATTTTTCCCACTACATGCAGGTTAATGGTAAAGTTTCATTTTAAACATACATTTCACATAACATTGAAAAATGTCTAAAAATGTTTCTTTTTTTTTACCTAAAAATTGTTAATCTTGAATAATTTTATCAGCAAACTAAAGCTTCAATATTCTCTAATTCATCAAAGGAATTTAATATTAAATATCTCTTATTACCAGCTTAGGGTGTGTCCACACTACAGTAAAACGTGTCATCAACACATCAGAAACTTATCACATACATACCACAGATAGGCTGAAAAAAGTCAGCTACTGTAAGTACAGAACAAATCTGTGGCAAATCCTGGATAATAGGATGAAACATTGCTTACGACTACCAAGAGGCCGCTGACGCACATTTAGTCTGTTTGTGACGCGTGTGCTATAAGTTGCCAGTCTGTTTATGATATGTTTAAGTTCCTCGCTGGGTGAGTGGGTTCCGTTCTCAGCTACCACGCTGTTGGTCGCGAGTTCGAATCGCCGACCGGCCAGTGAAGAACAAGAGGAATTTGTTTCTGGTGATAGAAATTCATTTCTCGCTATAATGTGGTTCGGATTCCACAATAAGCTGTAGATCCCGTTTCTAGGTAACCAACTGGTTCTTAGCCACGTAAAAATAAATCTAATCCTTCGGGCCAGCCCTAGGAGAGCTGTTAATCAGCTCAGTGGTCTGGTTAAACTAAGATATACTTTTTTTTTATGATACGTTTAACTCTAGTATGGGCTCATTACAATATAAGCTTCACATTCAGTTGTAGAACATTCAAAAGTATTGTCGTACTTGGCTATTATTGACAATTTAGGAGATTTTCTTAATTCTGCTGTATTAGGGTGACTTTTTTCCTGCCAGCCTTGCTGTGCTGAAAGGGTTAAGTGTCCTTATCATCTGCTTGTACAGCACCAATGTTGGTTCCAGTACTCTCAGATTCTCATTTCTTTGAAATTGTTTGATCTTAATTAAACCTTCTTATCATCAGTCAGTACAGATTCACTGTTTCAGAAAACTACATTCAGAGCCTTAAATCATCAGGAAAGTTTAATCTTTCATCTTTTTTATTATCAGCTATTAAAACCTCATTGCCATGGTGGCGCAGTGGTAAGGTTCTCTCCTACCAGTCGAGAGCACTGGGGTCCAAATCCCGCCGCTCACTCCCGCCGCTCACTTGTGGCTTGGAGATGGCGCCATTGCATAAACCCGGTGGTCCGCCAACCTAGCGGTTTGAAAACTAGAGAGGGTTAGTAAGAGAATAGGTACCAGCCCTCGGGCGGGGGTGTTAAGAAGTGGAACTAGCGACACTCTGGCCACATGTCTTGGGCAACAGGACTTCTTCCCCACTGTCTGTCAGCCTAAAAAACCGGAGTTCAGCGCCGGTCCTATGAGCCTTGCGAGGCCCTGGAGGGCTTTAACACTTTTTAACCTAATTATAACCTTACTGTTTGATTTCATAGTTTCATATTATTAACACCTTTTACACCACTGACTCTGAATTTAAAATCCGCAGGAAATTCCCTCCTTACCACCTCAGAATCAGAGAACGAGATGGCGAACTTTGGTTTTTCAAACCTGATGGTGGTGATACTGAACTCGATTTCAGGGTATGTCTTTCATATCTTCCGTTAGTTTAAATTCTGTGTATAATTAACCCTTCAAATTCTTTTTTGGAAAGTAGAGGTTCGCTTGACTATCTTAACTTTTGTAATGTTTAATGATGTTTGACCATCTGAAAATATCATGAATATTGGTTCAAAATTTTCTGATGACCTCATATTATCAGAAACAACACTTCTTTTCCCCGCTCTGAGCCTTCATCATTATCATTTATTTCTACCTATTTATTTCTTTTTGTTTATGTCTATTTTCTTAATTAATTATTTTCTATTCATTTTAACACTATCGTTTGTTTATTTTCACTTGGATACCATATAACTCAGGCAATCAGACAAAGCTTTGTAACCTCCCATTCACCTGATGCATAAGAAGAGAACATCCATGTTTTGATTTATTATTTTAGAATTAAGACCAAGACTATATGTAATTTTAGCATCTACTAAGCCTTTATCATTATCACGTATTGCCAACATTTGGATAACAAACAGTAGACGCAATCTAATCAAACCTTTCACTTCTGGTCATTCGACAGGTGCGCGAGACGGGAACGCCAAAGTATCAGGTCATTGATGAGCTTTATCGACCTTTTGATGGAGTAAATGGTCCAATGTGCAGGTTTGAATTTATTCCTGCTGACGGAAATGACCCTTGCTTGTTTCCCGACCTGAAGGCGAAATACCCTTACCAGTATTATTTAGCAGATTGTCCACACCACGCAGTCATGGATGGATTTTCGAATATTTTGTTTTATAGTCATCTGCCGAATATCGTTCGTACGCTCTTGGAAGGTAAAGAATTGATAGATGACTCTCCAGTAGGTGAGTACATTTCCAATGAAGAGTATTTGCGTATTTACGAGAAATGTGCCCAAGGACTTCTTCAAAATCCTGAGGAGCTGACACGCGTGACAAGCGAGGTTTCAAGAACAGACAAGCGGCCACTCCTTTTCGAAGCTTTTCCACCGCCGAAGACAGAAACACCTTGTACCCGACATATCATGACACAATTGGATGAAACGTATGTCAGTAAAATCTCAGGAAAGTGCAAGGAGATGGGAATCACTTTTGGAAATGTCTTTCAAAGCATTACAACAACTGCCTTGGTAGAATTGGTGCAGGAGGCTGGCGTGAGGAAAGATATTTATGACATCAGCGTACTGTCTAATGCTAACCTGCGCCGTTACATGAAGAAACGAACCAACCCGATTTTGGGACTGCACATGAGGAGAATGACTGCAGCATATTCTGTCGATGGAAATGTCAGGGATCAGTTCTGGAGCAATTGCGCTAAGATTCAGTTGCTGAACCAAGAGCTCCTGAAAAACAAGTCCATAATCAAACAAGAAGTTGTTCGTCGATTACATTTTCCCTACACACCACCTGAAGATTTCTACAAATCTAAGCCTGAATTAACGATTGATTTTCAGTACAATAACATAGGGGATTTGGGAGACTTTGGCGGCAATGAACAAGTGGTTTTTACAAATGCAGGAAATTACTTCCAAATACACCTTTCTAAGATTCCATTTTATCATCAGCTCCTCAGTTTCAAGGGAAACGTGATAAGCATTCTCAGTTATGCGACAGATTCAGTAACGGATCAGACAGCTTCAGCTCTTGTCGAGAAAATGAAATGTCTTTTCAAACACTTCAGTGGATAGAATGACATGTTTGGGTAATCCTTGGATAAGATTTTGGAAGAAATCAGATGGTAACCTGAAACCAATAGACGCTTCAAGCAGGGGCGTCATTTGTGGGGGGCTGCTGGGGGGCGGGGCACTTGCCCCCCCAAGACACTGTTGGCCACCCCCGCAAGACATGGTTTGACCCCATAATAATAATAATAATAATAATAATAATAATAATAATAATAATAATAATAATAATAATAATAATAGACGGGTGGATGCGGCACACCTCTTTGCGGGTTTTACTAACTCAATACAGCTCTTATATGGCTTCAAATTGCTCCAAAATGCGCACAAATTTCAAAAAATTTCTCGGGGGGCTTACATTGCCCCCCCCAAAACCCCTGATAATAAGGCTTGCTTCACTCGCTACCCGACCCACACCATAAGTTCTAAACCTTTGCCCCCACTAAGAAAAATCTGAAATGAGGCCATTGGATGCTTGATGTAATTATTTATCTAATATGTATTCATCTTTCGTTATTGCTGACATGTATGTCTTAACGTAAGTGCAAGACATGTAATATAACGTCGTCGTTGCTGACTGCAAGATGTTGCATCTTGCTAAAATGTATAAGTATAAGCAATTGCTGTTGTGCTAAGTATTGAATTCGACGCGCAGGCTTCGATCCTGTGAGTTCTACCTTACGTATGTCGGATATGATTCCTCATTGTGTATGTTTGTTATGACTCTGTTATATTCGCTTTTGTATTTTGTATATTCTTCTACGACCTCTGAACACGTAGCTTAACAAATAAACGCAAGCAAGAAGATTTCTCTTTATCGTCCTGGACCCTCTGCGACAAAGAATGGGATGGTCGAACATAGATCAAAATACCATCTTGGAGACGTCATAACACCTTCGCTATTAACTCATGTAATGGCACATAAGGAAGTCGACTATTTTTACATATCTAGTATATCATTCTGTGGCTGCATACAGTTTAAAAATCTTTTATACTATGCTTCTTTTTCCTTAGGTCGCGAAGAACAGTGTTATGTGTTGTCCAAACTAGGTCTAACCACTGACATAACACATTTTCTTTAGTGAGGTACGATACAGAAAACGATTAAATGGAAGTTACACTCTTCCATTTTCTTTCGATCACAGATGTATTATCCAAGGGCTAGAGATTAAACAGGTCAATGCCTCAAGTGAAATGAAGTCTTACGAGTTTGACTGGAGAGGTCAACTGGAGCCCGCGACCTCCACTCACCTACCTCAGGTCACCCAACACCTGTCAGTCAGGCTTTGAGAGCAGCATTTTGGCTTTAATCTCTTCCTCGTGAAAACAATAAGGAAGATTTTTTTTTTTTTTTGGTGTTGAATGATGTCTTGTGGAGTATTTGAAGACAGGGTATAAAATACTAGTGACTTGATATAACGAGAACTCCCTGATATCATAAATTGTCACTTCTGGGGTGAAAATCAAGCTTTCTGTCAGAGGGACACTTTTCAAAAAACAAAAAGACATGCGGGCCACTTGTGTGTCTGTATGTATATAAAAAAGAGAAACATCCTTTCACTTATTTTTCTCTAGGGGGGCCACTTTCAAAATCAAACGGGCCACTTTTGGCCCACGGGAATGGGCTGTGTGGAGAAAAGGGAAGTCAAAATTTGAGTCTGTCCATGTTGGCATTGAGTGCTCTTACGGATATTATAAGAGAAATAATGAAAACAATATTACTCATACCTCGATTTACGTCATTTCGAGTTGGGTAATTTTCAACTTGACATCAGTTTTTCTACAATGATAACAAGAAAAGCAAATCTCATTGTGTCACCATTATTACTATTCAGAAGATGAACCCTATTCATATGGAACAAGCCCACCACAGGGACCATTGATTTGATATTCAAGCTTCCAAAGAATATCATGGCGTCCATTAGAAAGAAGTAACAGAAGGCACTAGGAAATAGAAAAAAGAAGAGGTCAGTTAATATAAAAGAAAAAATTACAAATAATAAATAAACAGACAAGGAGAAATGTTTTAGAAAGCAAAGCATCGCATCTTCGCTTGAACTTTTGAAGTTCTAGTTGCACAGAACCCTCAGGGAGGCTGTTCCACTGCTCGAAGGTGCGAGGAATAAGGGGCTTAGAACCATTTTTGATGATTTATTTTGGGTATTCTTTACGTTAGTATCAAGGAAAATATATACTTTTACGACAAATACTGCATATACGTTGAAGTATGTTAAGGTTTTATCTATTTCCTTGTGGTGTCTAGAGGGAGCCTAAGTCTTGTTTTAAGGGAAATAATTTGTTAAGCCTTTTTTATAGATATAAATCATATATTCAGGAACCAATTACCTGTTGAGCAATTGCGCATGCGTCAAAACCCTGGTGTTAATTAGGTTCTCTTGACAGGTATATAAGATGCGTAGCCTTTGCTTTGCATTAAGGTTTTTCATATTTGTTGAGAGGATACTAGCAATTAAATTTTGACTTGATTTTGACACACACATATATGTATATATATGTATAACTTAATCATGAAAATATGGAACGTGATGAATATATAAATAAAGACAAAATCCATGAAGACGACGCTAAGTAAAGGACAAGAAGTCGAAAGGCCTTGCAATACTCCATTTTTTATCATTCCTTCGTGGATTTTTATATTTATATGTATATATGTATATTATACATGTATATATAAATACAGTATATATATATATATATATATATATATATATATATATATATATATATATATATATATATATATTATAAACTGTCTTCATATTCAAATTTTCGCTTATGGTAGGCGAAACACTTCTTTTACTGAATCATTAAACATCCAGGAAGTTTAAAGAACTTCACCAATGAAGTTTTATCACGATCCACGCAGTCAGTGACAATACCGATAACTTCACTTCTCCGAAAAAAAAAAAACGGGAAAGTTCTATTTTACTGGGACAGAATGTTAATGAAAGCACGACCGAACTTTTCATAATCAGGCCGGAATCTTAAAAAGCAGCTGAGGAATTTGGGAATTTTTTTTTATCGTTCCCCAGTGAATTACACTTGAGAATATGTACTTTTAATAGATGATGTTTTCGCCTGACTTCTAATGTGTGGACAGAGGAACTGAGTTTAGAACCTTGCGTGATTATCATTTCCTTATTTGATGGTTTCATCCTTAAAATTACTTGTTAGTTTTCTGTATAAAAACTATTGTGCCGGCTTTATCAGTTCGTCTGCACTTTTTCTATCTGCCCTCAAGTCTTAAAAACTACTAAGGCTAGAGGGATGCAAATTGGTATGGTGATTATCCACCCTCCAATCATCAAACATACCAAATTTCAGCCCTGTAGCCTCAGTAGTTTTTATTTTATTTAAGGTTAAAGTTAGACATAATTGTGTTTCTGGCAGCGAGGTCACCACACGACCACCGAAAGTTAGATCTATTTTCGGTGGCCTTGATTATACGCTGTATAGAAAACTCGATTTCTCCGAAGAAACTTCGGCGCAATTTTTACTAGTTTTTCTTTCTCGTTACTTATGTCAGTGTTCTTCTCGTCTGAATATCAAATTCGAGCATTTTGCCATTTATTGACTCCCTTCGCCTCTCTAGCCATTTACTGACCCTTTGACCCCTTAGCCAATTATTGACACCCTTTGACCCCTTAGCCATTTATCGACACCCTTTGACACCTTAGCCAATTATTGACACCCTTTGACCCCTTAGCCATTTATTGACACCCTTTGACCCCCTTAGCCAACTATTGACACCCTTTGACCCCTTAGCCAATTATTGACACCCTTTGACCCCTTAGCCAGTTATTGACACCCTTTGACCCCTTAGCCAATTATTGACACCCTTTGACCCCTTAGCCAATTATTGAGACTCTTTAAGCCCTCAGCCAATTATTGACACCCTTTGACACCTTAGCCATTTATTGACCCCCTTTCGATCCCATGGGGATTCATCGACTCCTTGGATGGTCCTGTCAACCCCTAGGGGTCGTTAATGGACACTTTTGCACCTCTTCCCTCGACACCTCTCTCTCTCTCTCTCTCTCTCTCTCTCTCTCTCTCTCTCTCTCTCTCTCTCTCTCTCTCTTTCGATAATCAAGTCAAACTCCACGGGACGGAATCAACAATGAATTTTAGTCCTTTCTCCTGACGAAGGGATTTTCTCCTGACGAATGGAATTTCTCCTGACGAAGGGATTTTCTCCTGACGAAGGGACTTTCTCGAGGGGAACTAGAGTCTGATGACATGGTTCGTGAGTCATTTGCTGGGCTTAGATCTCTCTCTCTCTCTCTCTCTTTTACACTTGTAAACTTTCTCTCAAAATGAATGTTTTTTTTCCGAGGATACTTTAATATATCCATGTTAAATCTGGTTCCTTGAATATATTTACTTAAACAGCATGTATCTCTCTCTCTCTCTCTCTCTCTCTCTCTCTCTCTCTCTCTCTCTCTCTCTCTTTATTATATATATATATATCTATATATATATATATATATATATATATATATATATATATATATATATATATATATATATATATATATATATATATATACATATATATATCATATATATATACACACACACACACACACACGTAAAAGTGTCCTAACAAGGAGATTGTCGATTCTCTTCCTTCCTCTTCTTCTTCTTCTTCTTCTTCTTCTTCTCCTTCTCCTTCTACCTTTTTCGGAAACGACAACAGAAAATAGAAGGAAAAGATGGCAGAAACTCACTATGAGTTTGCTCTCTCCTTTCCTCGAAGACTTTTGCCTCTTCCTCTTCACTCTGGGTCTTTTATTCTCTGCTGGGAAGAGATAGATGGATGGATAGATAGATAGGTTGATAGATAGATGGATAGATAAAGGACAGGTAAATAGATAGATAAATAGATGATAGATAGATAGATAGATAGATAGATAAATAGATGGAAAGATAAGAGGATAGATAGATACATAGATAGATAGATAAGGCAAGAGAGAGAGAGAGAGAGAGAGAGAGAAAAGAGAGAGAGAGAGAGAGAGAGAGAGAGAGAGGGGAAAAGAATTCTTTGAGAGAGAGAGAGAGAAAGACAGAGAGGCACAGAGAGGACCTTACAATTCAGAAAAGAATGTGAGGCTTAGAGAGAGAGAGAGAGTCTTGGATGGTCTGGGAGAGAGAGCTTATTCTTAGAGAGAGAGAGATGAGAGGTAGAGAGAGAGATAAAATTATCGAAAATTAATGTTATTAGAGAGAGAGAGAGAGAGAGAGAGAGAGAGAGAGAGAGAGAGAGAGAGAGAGAGAGAGAGAGAGAGAGAGGGAAAAAGAATTCTTTGAGAGAGAGAGAGAGAGAGGCACAGAGAGGGAAAAGAATTCTTAGAGAGAGAGAGAGAGAGAGAGAGAGAGAGAGAGAGAGAGAGAGAGAGAGAGAGACTGACCTTACTCGACCTTCCTTATCTTGACCTTATCAGAGCGACCCGACGCTTGCAATCGTGTTGGGAAATCTCAGAATTTTTCTTTTTCTGCATTAACAGACATTTCCTGACTCTCATTTGATTACGGTAAAACACAGCGGAACAAAGTAAAGCTCACGACAATAAAATAAATAAGAATTACATGTGCATAATGTGACGAATCTCTCCTCTCTCTCTCTCTCTCTCTCTCTCTCTCTCTCTCTCTATAAACTGATCACAGAATGAAGGGGAAATTGCAACCTAAACATGATGTGGACACTAAGAGAAATCTCTCTCTCTCTCTCTCTCTCTCTCTCTCTCTCTCTCTCTCTCTCTCTCTCTCTCACACACACTTCTTGATTATGGAACAATATCCAAATAAAATATATATGCATATATACCCATTTATATATATGTTTATATATATATATTATTATATATATATATATATATATATATATATATATATATATATATATATATATATATATATATATAAACTAATAAAAATCAACACAAAGACAGACACCGACAAAATATATCTTCTCCCTCTCTCTCTCTCTCTCTCCCCCCCCCCCCTTTATTTATCTATCTCTCTGTCTATCTATTTCCCCAGTCTCTCACTCCCTCCCCATAAAGGAAAAACCAAAATGAAAACCAAAGAAAAAAAAAAGAAATCCCCAGAAAAAGAGAAGAGCAAACTGCATATCTTGTTAGTGGACAGAGCGACATTGGGTCCATATGGTGAATTTTCTCTTATCTTTTCTTTTTCTCAAGAAAAAAAAAACCGTAGCAGAGATTTGGTAACTTTTTCCGTCGTTGGAGTTTCATGTTGATGAATATACAAAAGTGTTTATTTATATATAATATTGTTTTTAGTTGCGGCGTTATAAAATTTCTCTTCATTTTAATTATGGAGGTCAATGTTAAGGTATAGAGTAACATTATATATATATATATATATATATATATATATATATATATATATATATATATATATATATATATATATATATATATATATACATATAAAATCAAACCTTTCCCTTATAGCATCCTCTCTTTAATGAAAACAAAAT